>NC_056729.1:1115632546-1115832163 GCF_019279795.1 Protopterus annectens | reverse complement strand
TCATGTAACCCGTGGTAGGTGACCCTGGACCTGTACACTCTTCTATGTCTCCTCACTGTGGGTAGTCTGGCACCATCTGCATTGTCACCACCCTCAGCAAGTCGCCTATGTCTCCTTATGACAGCTATGGCAGCCCCTAGCATTTATGCTCTGAGTTCAGCTTTTTCAGTTTTCACTTCTAATAGCTTACTCCTGTCTTGCAGTGTCTCTTGAGAGAAACATCTTGCACTGCTGTTTGCAGAGTTTTAAGTGCTTGGCTGAGCTACTATTCTGCCTGTGTAATTGCCTGCTTCTAATTGTTTTCACCTGCTAGCTCCAGCAGTATTCCCTGTTAGCTTCCTACTAATTCTGTTGCTTCCTTTTTCCTTTCTGTTTCCTCAGGGGGGAGCAATGCGCATACCAGCAGAAACACGCTCACAGTGGCTTACACGCGCACACATGCTTACACGGTTCAGAATCTGCTTATTTGGGTTAAAACACGCGCACACCAGCGCAAACAGTCTTAGAAGTCTGCCAACACGCTCCCACATGCTCAGTCTGCCTTACACGGGTGCACACTGTCTTACTCGTGCTTCATGGCGTGCACACGTGAGCATGCACGCCCAGCAAGAAACTTTGGTGTAAGCAACAGTGTACACCTTCCATTTCTTGACTTTCCCATGCTTATCTTGTGGCACTCCTCTTTCCATGATATGTGTCTGACATCTGTCATCTAACACTGACCTCCAATGAACTGCATTTCTTTCTACCATTCCCCCCTGTGATGTCACCTATCTCCTACTTTATTCCTCCCCCTTATGTATCTCTTACATGACTCAGAATGTGCTCATTTGCCATGTGACAGTGGAATTCAGCATCCTAACACTCATTTACATCAGATTGCCTACTAATGCTCAGTTACATCTCTTAGACTCAGCTTCCCCCCTTAGCAACCACTAAATGATGGCCATGTTGTTTTTGGTCTGCTGGTCCCTGTATTTTAAATCCATGTATTGCATAAAACCCACATTTGTGGGTTTATAACCTTCATTTTTATGTTTTATACAGCGCAACTCGTTTGCGCGGGGCTTTGCTAAGTTTAAACATCGTCGATCGCCAAAAAAAAAATATATATATTATTTTTCATATTTGCATCGGGGTACGTTGCCAATGGCCACATTTTTGGCCATTGGCATGCTGCCTGACACATATGCACCCTTTATTTGGAGCTGACATGGCTCCATTGTGATTTTTGCAGAAACGTACTCAGTTGTCAACTGAGTACATTTCTGCAGCTAAAACGGCTCTTACACGGGCTGCTTTCTGCTTCGTGGATCACTACTCTATCTCATTTGCATGCCTTTCGGCTGCAAGTGAGGTATTTAGCATATCCACGCCCAGTCCGTGTAAGAGACGTTTTAGCTGGTCTCTTACACGGAGTTTCGGGCTGTTCCTGGATCGCGAGGCTTGCATGGAGTCTTACACATCTCTTACACTCCGTGCAAGCCTTCGTGATTCCTGCCCCATGTCTTTGACACAAGGCATCTGTCTCAGTAAGGCCCTTTTGTAGGATATCCACATAATTAAGAGTCTCGATTATGGCTCCTAGTTTGCAGTCATCTGCGAACTTCGTTATCCAAAGACCGTCTGTGTTAGCCTGTACTTCACAGAAGTAGATACCAAACAGGAGAGGACCCAGGACTGAACCCTGTGGTACTCCACTTGTCGCTGGTCTGAAGTCTGATTTGGAGTCTGCTACTTTCACGGTGTGGGTTCTGTCAGTAAGCCAGTTGGCAACCCATCTTGTGACATAGGGATGCATACCTAGTTTAGTGAGTTTATCTATAATTCCAGAGTGGGGGATGGTATTGAATGCCTTGGCAAGATCTAGATAGGCTGTGTGAACCACCTTACCCTCATCTATGGCTTTGGTGACTACTTCAAAGAAGTCTATCAGGTTTAGGAGACATGATCTGCCTTTTACAAACCCAAACTGTGTGGGATCCAGAGTTTGGAGATCTCCAATGTCTTTGTTTATGAGTTCCATGAAGATACATTCCATGGCCTTGCAGATGAGGCTCGTCAGGCTAATGGGGCGGTAGTTCCCAGGGTCTGTTGTGGTTCCCCCCCCCTTTGTGGAGTGGGATAACTGTCACGGTGCGCCATTCAATGGGCACAAAGCCTGAGGCGAGGCTATGATTGAACATGGTATTTAGGTGCGGTGCCAGTTCATTCTGTAGTTCATGTAGAAGGCAGCCTGGGATGTTGTCAGGTCCCACGGATGCTGTGTTCTTGGCTTTGGAGAGTGAGGTTTTTACCTGTGCAGCCGTGATTACAGGAACTTTGCATTCTTCCAGTATAAAGATGGGCCCTTTAGGGGGTGAGAGGGGGGTAAAGTTAGCACTGAACCTATCTGCCAGGATGTTGGCAAAATCAGTTGGTTCTGTATATTTAGTGTCATTGTGCTGTAACTCAGAGCAGATCTGAGTGTTGCCATTGGGAATTTTGACATAGCTATAGAATGCTTTGTGGTTGTCTTTAGAATCAGTGGCAATTTTGTTTTCATAACTAGCTTTAGAGGATTTTATGAGGGATCTCAGCTTCTTACTGAGGCTGACGAGGGAGATCCTCCAATCATGAGATTTTACTCTTTTTTTGCAACAGTTTCTTTCTTCTGTTGTAGAGTTTATTTACAGCAGAAGACCACCAGATTGGCTTCCTTTTTTTGAAGGATAGCATCTTGATTCTGTTAGGGATAGCACGATCCATGCACTCGTGTAAGTGCATATGAAGTGCATTTGTGTAGGATTCAGCAGTCGTACCTCTATTGTCCATCTGCATGGGTGTCGTGAAGTTTGCCACTTCTGTCTTAAGAAGCATGAAGTTAGCTTTGGAGAACATTTTTACAGTTGTTTAGGGGGTGGGAGCGGGATGTGGATGTCTAGGGTGATTATCTTGTGGTCGGATCTGACCAACGAGGAGCTGACCTCTGGTGTGGAACACAGGTCACCCATGTTGTTGATGACCAGGTCTAGGATATTGCTGCCCCTGGTGGGGGGTGTGGTTAAGTTGATCCAAGGAATTGGAATTGATGATTTCCAGAAAATGTTGAGCAAAAGAGTTGGTACATAAGTAGTTTTCCCAGTTAATGGTAGGGTAGTTGAAATCACCCATTATTAGAGCATTGGGTTATACCTTAATATTTTCCAGTGTATCAAGAAAAGAGGAGTGAGAATCCTGGGGCATGGTGGGGGGGGGGGGTCTGTAGCAAGCTACAATCTGGATTGCAGTTTTGCCCAGAGTTAGTTGAACTTGGATAATCTCGGATGCATTATGCTGAGCAACTAGCTTGGAGGTGTGGATATCCTTAATGACTATGGACACGCCTCCACCTTTAGTGTTTAGGTCCATATTTGGTGGCCGAAAGGTGTAGTATGAATTATAGCCTGGTAATGCAGGGGTGCACTCTGGAGCTTTGAACCAGGTCTCTGTCGCTGCACAGATGTCAATGTTCTCCATTTTAAGGAGTGCCTCGAGTGAGTGCATTTTGAAGTTTAGACTACTAGCATTGAGTAGCATTACCCTCAGATTTTGCTTGCTTTTACCTGTTATGGTGGTGAATTTGTCATTTGAACCTTGCCTAAAAAAGGCACTATAGGGGTGGCAAGAGCCTTTGCCAGTATCCGGAATCCCAAGGGCGACAGGTGCAGGCCATCTCTGGCAAAGCAGCGTGGTCTGTTGATCATGTCATCCCAGGCAGATAGATACTGGATTCCCTTAGAATGACACCAGAAGCTTAGCCAATTGTTAAAGTCAATCATTTTGTCCTTGTACTGTGGTGTCATTCTGGGTGATGGCAGGATGCTACTCAGGGCTAGGTTCATACTGGCCTGGGCTACAAGATCGAAGAGCTCCTCCATGTCTCTTTTCATGTAGTCCAGGGAGGTACATCTCAGGTCATTCACACCAACATGGACAATGACAGAGTAATATTTGTACTTGTTGTGGAGTGACCTGAGTGTGTGCATTATGTGGCGGATCCTGGCACCTGACAGGCAGCTGACAGTAACGTTTTCCTTGTTTAGCCTGGTGAGTGGAACATCAGTGTGCCTGACTATAGAGTCACCTATGACTAGAGTGTTGAGTACGTTATGCCTTATGGGTTGTAGTTGAGTGGCACACTGAGTATGTGGGCTATGTGTCATTTGGGTTGTGTTTGGGGGTGGAGGTTGCTTGCATTTCTGCTTTGGAGGTCTCTGTTGTTTGGGCAGATTTGTACTGAGAGCCTCCGCGATTGTAGGTGTGTGTTTTATATTTCTTTGTGTGTGTGTTGGTGGTGTAGGTTTTGAGGGACTATGTGATGAGTGTGGTGCGGTGCAAGTGTTTACCTTCTCCTCTTGACTGTGTAGTCCAGTCTTGGGTGAAGACAGCTTTGCTTCCAGTTTGACTATATAAGTGTATCTCTCACAGGTTGTAGTGTTGGGTGGTAGGAGGAGAGAGTTGTCTGTGTACATGAGGCAATTGCTGCATTGTCCCAAGATGCCTGGATTCATCAGGTAGACAGGAGAAAGCACCGGGAGCTGACCTTCAGACATGCTTGAATAGGTGCTTATTTATTAAGTATTAAAATCTGTTTTCCTCTAGACAAGTGAGGAAAGTTGAGTGCTGTAGTAATTTGCAACTTATTTAGTGCTTACAATGAGTTCTGAACAAGTGCTGAGATCAAAGAAACAGATGAGTGCTAAAACTAAAAAGCTGGCTAGTTGCAAGGGAATTTTTGAAGAACAGACTTTTGGCGCCATGAATAGTTTAACCCCAGTTAAGTGTGGGAGGTCGGAGCTCACAAACAGTCCTGGACACAGCAAATCCATATCTGACCTGCCACAGGAAAGGGGGGAAGCAAGCTTAGAATTTTTTTTCAGTAAAGTGGAAATGGAGAAAGCTGGAACAGAAGTTAATTCAACGTTAAGAATCTGAGTGGGTTGGCCTTCACAAATGTTCTCTATTAGATTGAGTGAACTAATAACACTAGACTGGGAAGAGTGTCCCAGATCAAATATACAGTATGGGCGGGCAACTACAAAGCCACCAAGTATAAGAACACACAACACTAGGGAGGATGGGTGAGAAAAATTACAGTTCCTAGCTGTAGCAACTAAATGAAAGTTTTAAACAGATCAAGGAGCGAAGACAAAAATGCACAGAAAAGCTTGGATAGAGCACTCACAAACAGAAAATACAACTCTCAGTATGAAAAAGCAGTTTACAGTTAAGCAATGTTAAAACAGTATAAAACAGTACATAAATGCAGTGAAATAATAAAAAAAGCTTTATAACAGTACAAAAATGTAGTAGATCAACTGTATAGCACAATTATAAGCATTTCAGAAGTGCAGTTCAGTGAAATAAGTGTAAGAAATAACTTATCCTGCTTTTGGAATCTTAAGGAATTTCCACTTATGCAATGCAATCCAGAGCCTGACAATACAAGCAGAACTTTTATAAGACACAGGGTTTATATAGCAGTAAGAATGGAAGAGCTGGAAGATCAGATTACTACTCAGCCCCTGCTATTACCCAATTACTCGTATTACAGAAGGTCAGGAGGCCTTGTTACTCTCAATAATAATGAAGACAATCAACAGAAAATGGCTGCCAGAAACACAAGAAACTCAAACAAAACTACCAGCCTAGACAACAGCAAATTTAATTTCTCTTCACCTGCAATAGACAAAGGATGAATATTAATGCAGTTGGGTCTGCCATTGTGTAAGCTTTAAGATGAAATCTTCTTAAAACATTGTACATAACATGGTTTTATAATTATTGATGCAAATATGAACAAGCAATATTTGACGCCTAAAGGCATCAGTAGGGGTTAACTGCATATGCACCTGGAGACGTCACTCAGATGTAATGAGTTAAAGGTAGATCATGCCTGGTATACATGGTTGACTTCTTCAAGAAAGTCACCAAGGCCCTGGATGAGGGAAAACAGTGCATACAACCAATCTTGACCAAGCCAAGACATTTGATACAATCTCCTCCTCAGATATTATAGAGAAATTCCCCCATTTGGGGATTAACCCCTAAATTACCAGATGGGTAGCCAACTGGCTCACTGACAAGACACATTCTGTCAAAGTGGGTGACTTCACCTCTAACAAAAGACTAGTCAACAGTTGCATACCATAGGGTTCTGTGCTGGGTCCATTACTGTTCAGAATTTATCTCTCAGAAGTTCAGGCAAACTTGGACGGCCTGTAGCTGACCAAGTTCACTGACAATTGCAAATTGGGAGCAATCAAGTCCCACAACAATGTGAATATACTGCAGACAAATGATTGGTGTCAAAGCCAGGGATTAAAGCTAAATGGAAAAAAAATGCATTATTATACAATTTGGGAAAGCTGACATCACTGCTAATTACATAAAGTTAAATGGAAAAAAAATATGCATTATTATTCCATTTGGGAAAGCTGACATCACTGCTAATTACATAAAGCTAAATGGAAAAAAATATGCATTATTATTCCATTTGGGAAAGCTGACATCACTACTAATTACATTATAAACAGTCCCCCAAGTGTAGATCCTTTGATACTTGATCTGGGTACTCAGGTTCATAGCAATTTGAACTTTGACCACCATGTATCCACAATAGTAAGCAGATCCTTCTATGTGGCACATCTTATAAGTAAAGTATTGCATCTAGATCTAAGGATGTTATAATTCCATTATATTTGGCCCTCATCAGATCACTGAGTACAAGGCTCCCTTCTGCATGTATCTCACCAGACACCTGCATCCACTAGAGAGGCCACAGAGGTTTCTGACTAAGAAATTACAGGGTACACAAAACAAGTCTTATGTGGAAAGACTGAAAACCCTGTCACTGTATTCTGTCTCCTACAGGTTGCTAAGAGGTGATCTGTGCCTGGCTTACAGGGTAGTCTCTGACCTGTCCATGATGGAAATGCTACCTATTCATAAATCAAACTGCATGAGGGTCACTCAATCCAGTAATCTTAACCTAGCCCCTGACATGAGCAGGTCATGTTGGAGAGATAGATACATCTTCCAGAGGCTGCCACTTCTCTGGAACAAGCTTCCAAGTCACATGAAACAGAACCCCTCCCTGATCCTCTTCAAATGCAATGATGGGTGACTATAAATTCACTCCTTTGGTAGTGCCCATGTCCCTACTGGACAGAGGAAGTTGTTATTAACTACCATAGACCCTTACCTTGCCGAACTTCACTGAGCTAACCACCGACAATTGGGCAACTTGGGATAAATATGGCTAGGCTTGTAAGGGCTCTAGGGCCATTAGTCTAGTAACCTTCTATGAACCTATGAACCTATGTTAGAGGAGATCTCTGGCACTTACTTGTTTCTTCCCCAGAATCATGTAACTTTCAGATGAGAAGGTAAAAGAATATGCCCATCAGGAAAGCAAGACTTGATGTATGGTCATTTTCCTGGAGTCCCTTTAAAAATTTACCCTAGTCAGTGTAAATGCCACCATTTTTTCTCTTTAAAACAAACCATAAGCTTAATGGGAGAAATAGCATAATTACAACACATAAATAAACAAATATATACATACATAAAGATGGGTCTATATTATGTGATCGAAGAATCTCTTCTTCGAGCACATAAGAATCGACACATATACAGAGAACACTGTAAAGCATGAACGCCACGTCCTCGAATTTTTTCCTCGGTAAAAAATTCACGTGGTCATAAAAGAAAAAACAAACTTTAAAACACTAATCAAGTGAGGGTCTTTGCCCCCCCCCCGATGTAGGGGGCTGTGCCCCCCACACTCCCCCTAACTAAATATACCAACTCCAAGATCACTCTACATTGAAGAAAAGGGAGATTCCCGATAACAGCCAACTGAATTTTTTCCCCAAGGAAAAAATTCGAGGACATGGCCATTCGCAGTTTACAGTGTTCACTGTATATGTGTTGATTATTATGTGTTCATAGAAGAGATTCTTCAGTCACATAATATAGACCCCATAAAGACACAAACAAACAACCATTGCAAGTTATTGCCTAAAGGGCATGCCTACATTCCTGGCAAGCCTCCTTCTTTTATTGCTTGCCACCATGGCTAGTAATAAGTTAACTGTTATTCACTGCTGGTTTTGATCTTCAGTCAGATTGTGAAGAGTCTCAAATGTATAATGAAAGCACAATAGGCAAAAGATAGGATCTGTATAACCCCCAACACAGTAAAAAATACAATTCAAAGGACTAAATGTAATTTTAATGGCACATATTTTCTTTTAAAAAGACTAGTAAACATTTTTCATTTAACTGCACATATTTGTTAATCTGCAAACATACTAAACACAAGTTCATCTTTTCAAATGATACCATGCAACTCTGTCTTTTAAAGCGAAGTCATAGAGTCATGCAGTTTGAAAGTGGCTTTTAAGAGAATCAAACCAATTACTGTAGGCTGAATCTTATATTAGCAGCCTAAAACCTAAACCACTAAGCTAGACTGTGAGGCATAATACGCCCTCTTAAACAAAATTGCTGCTGTAACAATGGCATAATAGTCATTAAATTGCATTGTACTTCCACTTTGTTGTTTTTCTTGTTGTGTCTTTCGGCTTTTCCCGGTTAGGGGTTGCCACAGCGGAACTCTGGTCCACTAATGATTGGCAGTAGATTTTTACGTGCCAAGTTGCCGGCCCTAACGCACAACCTTCAATGAAGGTACGTCCATTCACACGTCTCCACACAGAAGACGCTGTAGCTGAGAATCGAACAGGACAACGTCTTACTGTGAGGCAACAGTGCTTCCGCAGCACCACCACTGAAGCAGAAATCAACTTACAGCTGCAGACATTAATGAGGTAATTTTTCTGTTGCATTTCAAGTTCATTTCAGATGTAGAATTGTGCTGCAAAGGAACAGCTTTTATGATTATGTCCAAGTACAGTATAGTATAATGTTAGTCTTACTTGTTTTGTTTTTTTAACTCTACAAACTAAAGTGCCACATTTGTTTCTTAGTAAGTGAAACTGAAGTAATGGCTGTACTCATACTTATAAGGCTATGCTAATTAAGTGTATACCCATACTGTTATAATTAAAAACAAAAAATGATCCATTTTCTTCTAAAATCTTACAAAATGAAGTTGCTGATAATTTAATGGACATTTGTTTACTTACTTTTTGTTTGTTCATTTATTTATTTTTGGTGTTTGTAAAAGCAGAATATTTTATGGAGAGGTGTCCAGCACTACATCTGCACTAGCTCTAAATCAAGCAACACAAATATTTTACAAGCTTGCTTGATGCAGGAATTACTAAGAAAGCATACATACACACACACATGCACGCACGCACACACACACATATAGTACAAGTACAAATATGAGAAGCTGCAAGTAAACAGAACTAGTGAATATAATTCCCAATTAATACAGTGCTGGAAACCTTAATTGGTGTATGCATAATGACAGTAGCAGACCTCTTCTGATGAGAAACAGCTTACTCTATATTCAAATTTTAAAATGGAAAGGTTAGTAAACTGTGTTTCTGAGTTATTAACTTAGTAATACATACATCTTGAGTTCAAGTATGTATGTTAGTGGATGCTGACATATAGATAATGAGACATCAAAAGCCCATCCCTACTTCAGATTTTTTATCTCCTTTTAAAATAGAACAGAACACAAGGAGTACTAAATAGAAAAGCGTTAGTGGTTGCTAACATTAATCAATGATTTGCAATGCATCTTCCTGCACTGGGCCATTAGAGTAACAAGAAACTGAAAAGATAAGAAAGGCCAAAATTAGGACAACTCCCAGTGTAGAAACAAAACAAAACATTGTCTAAAAAGGACTTTGGTTAGTATGCATCCTCATGTAGGAGTGCCTAGTTAAATATAAAATAAGCAAGTGATCAACGAAAGAAGGAAAGCTGAGACTAAATAAATAATATAATTACTTTAATCATAGCTGCCTGATTATACTATTTTTGACTATTTTTGATCCTTCACAAAGAGAGTTGTCTCTTCCATCTAATAATGCTTGGAAATGTAATCAGTTGTTACAGTTGTTGTGCTTATTCTTCAGTTCACTCATTTCAGCATTTAATGCTCTTAAGATAAGTTACTGCAGATTTCAAAATCATGCTTATAGCACAAATGTACAAAAATGAAACCAAAAGATAGTGAATGCAAACAAATGCAGCCTTGCACAATACTTTGCTTATTAAACAACAAGCCATGCAATTTCAGATATGTATCAAGGATACTGATGATAAAAAAATCAAGCCATTATACTCAGCTGCAGATACCTAGTGGAGCTAAGGAGTGAGTAGACTATGCCGTTCTTATATGTTCTTATAATCTACGTGTTGGCCTAGGTGACCTGCATAAAAACATAAAAATCATTCATTATTTATTTTCTATTCCTTTTGTTGCAACTGCTATTAGAGCATTTAACTGTAATTGTTTTTTTCCCTTAAACTGGAACAGCTTATTTATCCAGATAGTGAGGAGCCATCTTAGAAAATGTATTAGCTATCCTTGTGAGAGAGTGTAATAGCTGCCATTTTGTAAGTGTCTGAACTCCAGTGGCTCCTCTGGAGTTGCTTGCTGGTTGATTCTCGTGTCTTCCTGTTTATCTTGCAGCTGTGGAATGAGCTGCACTCCTTGCAACACCACCATAGCTGGAGCTCAGTAGTGGCTAGTGAGTGTGTTTCCATTGTTCCCCTTAATTAGCTCTCCTAAACTGTCAGTTTTTCTCATGGTTGACAGCTGCTTGATTGTGCACAGTGCAGTATTAGATTGTTATTGTCTTCATTTGGCTGCTCTGATTTGTTTTGGGTTATACTGAGACCATCAGGGTGTTGCTGTGTTCACATCACTGATACTAGTCAGATAGTACTCCCCTCTGCCATCCCACAAGATATTTTAGCTTCTTTGTACACTTAGCCAGCCATTACTTAAAGCACTGAACAGTAAGAAGGGCCAGCAAACTTGTTCCCCTTCTCTTGACTGTCTCCTTGCACTTGGAATCCTAAGGCAGTGTAGTAAATGCCTTATGTTCACTGATATTGAATCTCACTAAACACAGAAAACTCTGCTTGTGAGAGGTGTAAATACCTAGCTAACATGGAGACATCCCTCACACGAACAGCAATATGCAGTGAACAACACATAGTCATACCCTCTCCTGAGCCACTACTGCATTTTCACTCCAAAATGTCATATGCTGATACTGTCCAAAAAAAAAAAAACTTTTCAAAACCTGCTAGAATTTGTAAGATCAGGAATCAATGGATATTCCCCAACTCATCTACTCCATGCACACCTACAAAAAGAAGTCATCAACAGTGATGCTGCTTCCAATCAAATAATGTTATACCAACGTCTGATAAAAATGCTAAACCAGTTTCCAGTAAAAATGTATAAGTGATTGGGGCTTAATTGTTAGGTATAATACTCCCCACTTACCAAGCTGAACAAGGATAGAATTACTGTCAGCTAGGATTATGGCATGGTGTTTATTCATGTGGAATTGAATGACTTGGGATTTAAAACCCAGACGGATATGCAGAGAGAGATGTAAGTGTTCTCTAGGCTTGAGACAAATACAAGTAAGACTCTTGTCCTGAGTGGAGTCCTTCTTTCACCAAGAATGATGTATAGGTATCACACTCTGTAAGTATTGTAAATAGCTTTTGACTTTTGACTTTAACCGTGTGAATTGGTTAAAATGTATCTGCACAATATTTTTCCACTTTGGGCAATTTTGCTCATGCTTTGTATTATTTGATATGCTGTTGTACTTGTACTTTTATATTTATTGGACTGCTGTCTTTACTGTAATCTGTTTCATGGAGCTTTATTCCCCGGGCTTCCACTGAAAATGGGCTCTCTGGGCCCAGTAGACTTCCCCGGTATTCAAACTGGAAATAAATAATAAATAAATAAAAGTTTAACAAATGGCTTAATATCTGGTATAATTTCAGTTGGACCCGATATGTATCAGCCTGGGATGAGGCAATACATGGTTCTACTTGTTTTGCAGGGAATGGCCTGCATCTCTTATCTGAGGGTTCTTTCACCCTGACAAAAGTCCTTGCTGGATCCACAGTGAATTTTTTAGACTGACCCCATCTACTGGACATAACACCTTAACATGTTTATCTAACATTTAACCAGACCACATTAATATGTGGCTCTTCTCAATAGCAGAAGTCTCAATAGAAATTGTCCCATCTTGAGGCACTCTCTTCTCAATAGCAGAAGTCTCAATAGAAATTGTCCCATCTTGAGGCATTCCTGCATCTGGAACAAATCCCTCTATGTGTTGATACAGAGACTTGGTTTAAATATAAAGAAACTACTTTCTCTCTCTCTCTCACGTAGCTGGGTTTTGTGCCTACTACACCTTCAGACCTTGTGAAAACTGTGATGGGTGTTTCTATATTTGTCAATAACCACTTCTCATCTAAGCAGATAGCCAGAGCCCCATAAAATGAGCTCCTAGAACTTCAGTTTACCACAGACAAGAAAAGCTACTAGTCTGTTTTATGATGCAAAACACCCCTCATGTCTCCATATGATCACGTTTAATTCCCAGAAATTTTAGAAGAAATTTCTGTAAGGAATAACTCCATAATACAAGGAGACTTCAATTACCCAGCCATAGACTGGATCACTTATTCCCCTAACACAGGGTCTTCGCAGAAATTTTTGTATGTGATAATTAGGAATTCTATGGCCCAAACAATGAGAATATCCATTAGAGAACAAATATTCTAGCTCTGGTCCTCACTAACATTGCATTTAAATGCTCCACTCTCGAGTTAACTGGAACCATAAACTAGACATTTACTCTCAAATCCCCCTGTTACCATTGTCTCTAAATTTAAAACCATCAAAGTATAACCCTTGTAAATTTATATGATTCTTCTTCTTTCAGCTTTTTCCCGGTTAGGGGTCACCACAGCAGATCACCTGTCCTCTCATGATTGGCAGTAGAGTTTTACAGTGTTGAGTTTCCAGCCCAGCACCCGACCTTCACGTAAGGCACACACACATGCACACACTCAAACCTAGGGCCAATTTTAGAGTGTCCAATCCACCTACAGCATGTCTTTGGGGTGTGGGAGGAAACCGGATTACCCAGAGAAAACCCACGCGACCACAGGGAGGACATGCTGACTCCGCACAGAAGGCACGCTAGATGAGGATAAAACTGGAGAACCTCTAGGTGTGAAGCATGATTAAATCTTTAAATTAACCCGTGACATCACTAACATTTACCTTACACTGCAGGTCTTCTATGCCCAATTAGGCAAAAACATAAATCCAGTAGCCCCACCTAGAGCAAATACAATGGGACATTTAAAAAAAAAAATCTGTTGCTAACTGCCATTAAAAAAAAAAAAAATATATATATATATATATATATATATATATATATATATATATATATATATATATATATAAACAAGAAAAATTATCTTTTAAGGGTACAGTAAGACTAGAATGTCTCAGAATGAAGGTAGTAAAACAAATTATCACCAAGGATCTGGAAAACACTGTAAGGAACAGTTAATTAGCTTTTGAAGCAAAGGATAACTACATATCCTTTCTAGCTATTTCCGAAAACTAAGAAATAACACTCAGCATTGCTCTGAACGTTCCTTAATGGGACCCCTGACTCTGACCCAAATGACATAGCAAATATACTAGCAAACAAATTTGCCACAAACTTCACCTACAAAATACATTATCTAATACCACTCAGCCCAGATTCCCTTATATCTTATGGCATCACTAAAGAACATTTCCTCCATGGGCACCTATTAAAAAGCACCAAACATGCTGTCATGGAACCTCTCCATAAACTGTTTTAACCTATGCCTGTTCACAGGCTATGTTCCTGAATCCTGGCAGACTGCTGTGGTTTTATCCCTTCACAATGGTGGCCCTATCACAGATCCAGGGAATTACAGACCAATCATCCTAATGAGACTGATCTGCAAAGCTGTGGAGCATATTATAACCAATCACATTAGTTATGATGTTAAGAGTTTCATTAGGCTTGATCCCACCAAAAATTAATTCATCGATCAATAAGCAAACAAACTAATGACTTAGCAAAAAAAAAAAAAAAAAGGAAAGCATCCACGGAAACTCCACAACACAAAGAAATGTATTGAACTTTAGCACTTTCGTCTGCACAATGTCTGGACTTCAGAATAAATTAAACAAACCACATAGTCAGTTGAAATAAAAACCAGACCCGCCCCCAATTAATTACTACAAAAGAGTTAAAGTGACACAAGCACAAGCACACAGACCAATAAAATAATAACCATGCACAAAAAATAAAAATGTCACTGGATCAGTAAGCATACATATTTAAAAAACATCTTCTAAAATGCTAGCATGGATTTCAATTTTAAATAACTAGAAATTAAAATTACATCATTTAACCCTGGTTTGCACCCAGCATTACATCTGAGCTGCCACTTCAATTCCATAAATTCTAAAAGAATATCTCGAGGTCCACCTCTAGGATCATTATTTGACCCATCAATGACTGTGAATTTAAAAGAATGTGTTGGAAGGTTTTTGAGGTTTTTGAAAAGGGCATTACGCTCATGTTGATGTCATAACCATGCTGGTAAATTCTGTATATAAAGTGCCTAATAGTTTTACCGATGTAAAAACAAGTACAGTCTTGGCAGATTACAGCATATACCACCCCCTTGCTGTCACACTTGAACTTCCTCTTCAATTTAATACAACCATAACCATATATAAACATTTTTGTGCCTTCCAAAATCATTTTGCTTTGGCTACAATGGTCGCACTTACTCATTTTACCCAAGTTGGAAGTAAAAAAATTCCTGGTTGAACTACTTTGCAATATATTTCCCTATATCTTCAACTCCTCCCACAACCTTTTAACTCAATAGCACAAATCAATTACCCTCTCTACACCTGTGCTTTACCATGAATCTTTCATCACTTACTCTTCCTTCCCCATCCTCTACCTATTGCTCCTCCTTACACCTTCTTAACTTTCCTACAATATCTCCACAACTCCACTCTCCTCATATCAATATTACACCCGCATAATATAACAGCATGCTACTGCACTTCCTCCAACTTCCCCAGTTTTGTTCCTCCTCTCTAGGTTATCATCTTATCACTCTAACCTTCTATACCCTCCTGTATCACCCACTCTTACCCAAGTAACATCCTCCATCGTAAAAACCTGAACTTCCCTATTTCGCCCTCTCTCTACAATACCTCCTATATTCATTATCACAAACTAAAACATTTCAATCTGTCTCTCACTTCCTCTAGACATAAGTTTAAACTGACTACCTACTACTTCTTCTCTAAACCTAATTACTAGATGGGGACATCCACCCCAATCCTGGTCCATCCTCTTCCTCCAAACCTACCACCTCCACCTCAACTATTGGGCACCAACTCCCCAACTCTCCAACTAAACAACTATCCATCTACTCCATAAACCTACAAATTCCCCTAAACAAAATCACAGACTTACACACTTGGATAATCCACCACTCTCCCCACATCTTAACTCACTCACCTAGCTCAAACCTCATATCACAAGCTCTGAAATTCTACCCCCCCATTGTAATATATTCCAGCAAGACAGACTTTGCAAAAAAGGGGGAGATATTGCTATCATGTATTCAGATCAGCTTAACTTCTTCCCCTCTCCCTACCCCTCCTTGACTTCTCCACACTGAACTCATTTTTTCAACTGCCACCTTAACCCACACAATAAATTTGCAATATCATCTGTCTATATACATCCTGGTAATAATATTCAAATTCTTGAATCTATTTTATCTTGTATCTCCAAACATCTCTTATGAGACAATCTTACTAGGTGATGTCAATATTGATTGGAATAAATTCTCCCCCCACTCCCCTAGCCTTAGTATAAACTTTTTTTGGTTTCAGTCAACTTATTTCTACTCCCAACCGCATCAATAAAAGTCCAGCTCCATTCTTGATTGGATTTTAACTTCCAACCCTAATCAGTACTTTAATCCCACTACTTTACTAGACTCCTTAAGCAATCACCTCCCTACCTCAGTACTAAGAGTACCTTCTCATACCTTGCAAAACCAGCTCTATAGAGACTGACAAAACATGTCCAACTTCAACACAGAAACTTTCAACTGCCAACTCTCTTTTGTTAATTTGTCTCACCTGTTCACCCTTCCTCTAAATGATGCTGTTCTTGAGTTTAACAGTACTTTCCTAAACATAATAAACACCCTGGCACACATTAGGAAATTAGGATCAAATCTAATCTCGTACCCTGGATCTCCAAAGATATCCTTTCCACCATGATACTTAGAGACATTACCTGGAAGAAATGAACAAAGTCTAAATCTTCTTCTCTCCTCCTTAAATTCAAAGAACCAAGAAACCTTACCAAAAAAAAACTGTTATCTGAGACAAGAAAAACTTTTAGTTATGTACTTACCATAACTTTAGATGTTTGGGATCCATCTCGCCTACATTCTGTACTGATGGGCTCGGAGCCGATCCCTCGGCTCCGACTCGGCACGCTATGCTATAGAGCGAAGCCTCTTATTGGCTGAGCTATTTTCTATCCCAGGATGCACCACCACTAATCCCCCAGATCTTGTTTGTCCGCATTCATGCACACATACATCACCTATTTATATAACATTGTCAGATGTTTCAAGATGAAACAACAGAATTTGGACCTTCTGATGTCCTCTGATCTCCAAGGAAGGGGGAAGGAGCGTGGGTTATTGGGAATGTAGATGGATCCCAAACATCTAAAGTTATGGTAAGTACATAACTAAAAGATGTTATGTGATCCTATCTCGCCTACATTCTGTACTGATGGGACAGCGTCCCTAGCACCTAAATCCTGGGTGGATCACTGGAAAACACTCCTGAGCACTGTGGAACCAAATGAAGCTCGTTCCCTAGATGCCACATCCAATTTGTAGTGAGAAATGAAAGTGTGCGGGGAAGACCAGCACAAATGTCACTAATGGCAAGCTTAGAATTTAATGCTATTTAAGTAGCCATAGCTCTTGTAGAATGAGCTTTGACAGAGATCGTAAGCTCTTCATTAGAAGAGGAATAAGCTTGAGTAATACAGTCCCTGATCCATTTGGCAATAGTGACCTTTGTGACGGCTTTGCCCAATTTATTATCCGAAAAGGATACAAACAATTGATCTGATTTCCTTGTTTGTTTGGTCCTATCTAAATAAAAACGCAATTGCCTATGGACATCTAATGTGTGGAATATGTATTCCGCTTTGTTTGAGTACTTTGGAAAGAAGACTGGAAGTTCTAATGATTGTTGTAGACAAAAACTGGAACAAACCTTAGGGGCAAAGGATGGATTTGGCCTGAGAGATACTCTGTCTTTGTGAAAAACCAAGTACGGAGGTTTTACAGACAAAGCTTGAAGCTCTGAAACCCTTCTGGCAGAAGTAATCGCAACCAGAAAGGCAGTTTTCCACGATAGAAATTTTAAATCACATGTTGCTGCCGGTTCGAAGGGGGAGGAAGTTAAGGCACGTAACACCACATCAAGATCCCATGGAGGAGCAGGATGAGAAATTGGAGGTCGTAAAAGCACAGCACCTTTCAAGAAGGTCTTACACAATCTGTTGCTCATTAAAGGTGGGTTTATAGACTCGTGAAAATTGGAAATAGCTGCCAATTGAACCTTGATGGTAGAAACTGAAGAGCCTTGATTGAAAAGGGAAGTTAGAAATTTTAGGACTTCTGATACGGGAATAGTGATGGGATCCAGACCCCGGAGTTGAGCCCAAATAGCAAATCTCTTCCATTTGCTAGAATACAATTTCTTAGTGGCAGACTTGTGGGCCGAAGATAAGATGTGTACAACTTCCGGGTCTAAGGTATGATTCCTGACTATAGTTGGAAGAGGAGGAGCCAAGCTGTCAATTTCAAGGTGTGTAGGGACCGATGGAGTAGTCCCGACTGATGAACTAATAGGTCTGGGATCTGATCCAGGAACCATGGACCTTCCAGAGCATATTTCCGAAGATAGGGGAACCATACCTGACGAGGCCAGTAAGGAGCAACTAAGATCATTTTGCTCCCCAAGTGAGATGCCTTTTGGATTACTCTGGGAAGGAGGGGAACTGGGGGAAAAGCATATAGCAAGCCGGTGGGCCACGGATGGGCTAGTGCGTCCATAGGGCTCTCCCCCGGAGCCGGAGTGAGGGAGAAGAACTTTTTGCACTTCGCATTCAGCGGGGTTGCGAAGAGGTCGCAGCAAGGAATTCCCCATTTGCTGAAAATCTGATTTGCAACCGTAATGTTCAGAGACCACTCGTGCGGAGAGAGGATAGTTCTGCTCAATCTGTCGGCTATCAAATTGGACTTGCCGGGAATATGAGTCGCCACTAGAAATCGTTTGGTCGACACTGCCCATTCCCAAACTCTCATGGCCTCTCTGTAAAGGGGGTATGATCTGGTCCCTCCCTGCTTGTTCAGGTACCAGACTACTGACATGTTGTCGGAGTGGACGGCAATTACGCCCTGAGGGAGGTAATGGTGAAGGGCTTGTAGGGACAGAAACACCGCCCTCATTTCTAAGATGTTGATATGAAGCAGAGTCTCTTCCGAATGCCATTTGCCTTGGACTGACCTGCCCAGGGAATGCCCCCCCCACCCCATCTGGGAGGCGTCCGTAGTCAAAGTGGCCACAGGAGGAGGTGGAACAAAGGGTCGTCCCTGATCCAGATTGGAGGGCACCAGCCACCAGCGAAGGTCCCGTTTGCAGGTTTCCATGATCCATATGAGGTGACTGAGGGGGAGATCCTGAAAGGACCACTGTGTTGAAAGAAGCCACTGGAGAATTCTCATGGGCAACCTTGCTAGGGGAACTTGAAGAACCATGGTGGACATAGATCCCAATAGCTGCAGGACCATTCTGACTGGGGCCTTGGATCTGGGAAGTAAGGCTCGAACTTGAGCCTGTATGGTTTGTATCCTTTCTGTAGGTAGATAGACCCGCATTTGGTTTGAGTCTATCTCTGCTCCAATGAATCTTATGCGTTGAGATGGCAGCAACACAGACTTTGGCCAATTGAAGGTGATTCCAAGGGAAGTGCCCAGTGATATTGTGGCTTGTAGGCTCCGCAATAGTAGATGTTTGGAGGTGGCAGTCAGGAGCCAGTCGTCTAGATACAGAAACACCTGGAATCCTAGACTTCTCAGGTGAGCAGTCACGACCGCCAAACATTTGGTGAACACCCTGGGGGCTGTGGTGAGACCAAAGGGCAGCGCACAGAACTGAAAATGACTGTCTCCTAGGCAGAAGCGCAGATGTCTCCTGGATGCTTGATGTACCTTGATATGGTAATAAGCGTCCTTGAGATCTATGGAGCACATCCAAACACCTTTCTCCAGCAGTGGGAGAATGGATTGTAGGGTGACCATTCGGAACTTGGACTTTTTGACTGAACGATTTAGAATACCAAGATCCAAAATGGGCCTCAAGTCCCCGGTCTTTTTTGGCACCAAAAAGAATCTTGAGTAAGTCCCTAATCCGATCTGGTCTGCGGGGACCGGTTGGATGACTCCTTTTTGAAGCAGCTTTGAAACTTCTAAGGCTGCAATTTCCCATTGACTGGGTGGCAGGTCCGGGATTTTTTTGGACTGAGGTGGGGAGTGAGAAAAAGGGATGGCGTAACCTCCGGCGATAATTCAAAGCACCCATTGGTCCTGAGTGATACCCTCCCAGGCTTCTAGGTGCCTCGAAAAATGACCCCCGACTGGCTCCGGAGCTGCACAGTCGGGCAATCCCTCAGGGACTGTGAAAGGCTGAAGAGCCACGAAAGGACGGGTCTCCAGTGTTGGGCCTCTGCCGCCTCTGGGATTCCAGAAGAATTTCCTCCTCTGCCGCTAGAAGGGGGATCGTCCTGCTGCGAGGGATAAGACTTCTGAGATCTATGGAACCACATTTTCCCTCCTCTTTTAGCCTTGGGATAAGGCCGAAAGGGAGTGGAAAATCGTGCCCCTACGGCAGTCAAAGTCTTACCTTCTTGCTCGCAGTTGGTCAATGTGTCCTTTACCTTGGGTCCAAACAAAGAGGACCCCTCAAAGGGGGCGTCGGCAAAGGAAGACTTAAAGGCCTCCGCAAAATGACACAGGCAGAGCCAGGCTTGCCTCCGTAGAGCAATGCCTGTACTGCCGCTCTACGCCTTCGGCCGCATAAGAAATGAGCCTCATGGACGAGTTTGATATGGATGACAGCGTAGCCAGCTGAGAGCCAACCATCTGGGCCAGCTGCTCAGGCAGGTTACCCAAGAAGGTATCTGAAAGTTCCTTAATCAGATCCCTCTGAAATCTGGTTAGATAGTTCAGGGACCTTAAAGTAAAGGCCGCTGAACTTAGGGTGCGCCACTGCATCGATCCATGCTCCTAGACTCCTTATTAGGAGGATGGACGGACGTCAAAGCCTCTGCTACATCTTGCTGGGTAGCAGATGCCACCACCAAGGCATCTACAGCCACACCTTTCGTCAAAAACTCTTTTTCTGGGGGTGCTGACAGGAACTTATTAGGACGAGCAGGCACCAGTTCCACAGAGTCTGGGTGTTCCCACGCCCTTTGACAGATCAAATCTAGGAGCTCGTCGAAGGGCGGAGACACCCAGGAGGCGGAGGGCTGAGCCCCGAAGGCCTTAAGGAACACCAACTCGTCAGCAGAAGGGGGTATGGATTGCCAGCCACCTCGTTGTTTAAGGGCTTCCAGGATGTCTGCAAAGGAGACATCATCTGAGGACGACTTCGGGGACCCCTCTGCATCATCAAGATCAGTGTCTGACGTGAGAGACTCATTGGGGGAGTCAACGTGCTTCCTCTTGCACAATCTTTTCCTGGGGGGTTCCTCCGAAGAGGCTTCAGAGGGACCTCCAGGAGGGGGGGAACCCCCAGAGGGGCTGACCTCAGGCCCCGGGGCTCTGCTGTCTAAGGACAGGGGAACTGCCAAAGACCCAGTCTCCGTATGCAGGGAAGGTGCTGGAGAGAACATGGAGGTAGCCAAAGAAGATTTGGCTAACGCACTCCTCATGGCCCTGAAGGCGGGACCACCAGAATCCTGGGAAGGTCCCACCTCCGTGGCCACAACGGTAGACGGTACCCCCGCAGCCGACGCACCAAGAGGAAGGCTTGGGACCGAAAACATCAGTCCCGAAGCATCCCCCCCGGGGCCGACAGAGGAGGTCCGCGTAACGAACTCCGACTCGAGAGCCGGGGTTGGAGTAAGGGTCGGCCCCAACCCGAAAACCTCCATCGGCTCCACTAGCACCGGCTCCAACGGTGCCGGGGCTGTTGGAGGAGGAACCATAACAACAGGGTGGACCATCGGCTCCAAAGCCGAATGGGCTGGAGCCGAAACTAACTTTTGGAACACCGGAGACTGGAAGAGTCTTAGGAGCACCCTGTCGATGTCCAAATCAGACATCTTGGAGGATCTAGAAGACACCGATCGGGTCCAAACCGACTTCTCCATCGGCTCCATAGGACTAGGGGACCGGCTCCGAATGGACTCGACTACTATCGGTTCCGAGGGAGACCTCAAAACAATTTCCCTCGGTGCCGAGGAGGGTTCGGCGCCAAAGGGGAAGAGTCTGAGCCGGCAACCCTCATCGGCTCCAAAATCGGTGCCGATGAAGGTGACCCGCCTCTCAATGCCCCAGTCCTCGGCTCCGAAACCAGAGGAGTCGAGACTGGAGGCATCGAGGCAGACCATTCCGCCCTCAGCTCCGAAGTCCGTGGAGCCGATGGAGAAGCCTGCCTAGGTTTCTTGGCAGTCGGTTCCGACAGACTGGTCGGAGCCGACGCTTTTTTCTTCTTGGTAGGAGAGAAAGAGGAAGATAAGGCCTCCTCGAAGGAGGGTTTAATCAGCCCTTTTAATATTAATTTATTCTTCCTCTCTTGGAGGACTCTAGAAGAAAAGGCGTGACACACGCTACAGGACTCCTGTAGGTGCTTGGCGCCTAAACAATATACGCACGAGGAGTGGTCGTCAGTTATAGACATTTTGTAACCACACCTCGCGCACTTTTTAAACCCAGAGGGTCTATGTTCTTTAGACATACTGACTAACAGGCACTAAAAAAATTAAAGTAGCTGTTCAGTGATGAGATTTTACCACAACTAAAACTTTAAACCAACTTTGTTGTTTGTTTTTTTTTTTTTTTTAAACGAAACAATAGACAATATCAAGACAGAAATACTGAAAAGGAGGGTCAAGACCCTCTAACTTAAACAGGTACTTGACCTCCTGAAAAAAACAAAGACACTAGATAAAGAATAGGGGAAGGCCCCTCTAACTTAAACGGGAAACCTTTCCCTTAAACCAAAACACAATTTTTCTCAACAAAAGTTAGCAAAACACACTCGTACAACAACAATAGCTGTTAAAACAGCTTTTGGGGTAAGAATAGCAAAATTCCTGACAGGAAACTTAGAAGAAAACAGTACTTAGCTCAGCCAAGTTTGAGACCACGTCCTAGCTTATAAGCGGCAAACGAGATCTGGGGGATTAGTGGTGGTGCATCCTGGGATAGAAAATAGCTCAGCCAATAAGAGGCTTCGCTCTATAGCATAGCGTGCCGAGTCGGAGCCGAGGGATCGGCTCCGAGCCCATCAGTACAGAATGTAGGTGAGATAGGATCGCATAACATCTTCTATTAAGAAGCTCAAACTACCCACACTACAAACTCAAAAAAATGTTGGTACGCCATGAACAATATTTTCCATCCAAGGAAAACTTCTACCCCCAACCCCTTCCCCAATAAAACACCTCTTGAAACAGCCACCCTACTAAACAATAACTCCATAGACTCTATAAAACTAACCACTCCCAGCACTAACCAATCACAACACCCACCCTCTCCACAACCTGCCTCCACTCAGCCTTCTCCCTGAAACCTGTTTCCACTGCTTATATAAAATCCCATTTGCAGAAACTTAACCTTGTTCTCCTTCCTTCGACAACCTACCCCCCAAATTTCTTAAACTTACAGCCAATACATATCCTGTTTCAGTCCATATCAACTACCAATGAACCCTCAGTCCCAGAAATTTGGAAATCCTTTTATACAATTCCACGTCATAAAGTAGGTAACTCCATCGACCCTTCCACTTTCTGACCTGTAGCCATACTCTCCCCTCTCTTAAAAATTCTAGAAAAATGCATTTACAGGCAACTTCTTAAATATCTATGCTATGGAAATCTCCTCAAACCCTCTCAATACAGATTTAGGCACCACCTCAGCATATCCACAGCCCTTCTATACCAGACTATCGCAGATGCAAGACATAAAGATAAACTACTGTCATGCCTATCTCTTGACCTCTCTAAGGCATTTGACACTGTCTCCCACCCTAAGCTTTGTACAAAACTAACTGAACTCAATCTGTCTGCATCCACTGCTCTCTGCTTCTCTAGTTATCTTAATGACAGACAGCAATCTGTTAGATGGCAGACCTTCTGCTCACCTTTCTTACCTATCCAAACCAGTGTACCCCAAGGATCCATTCTAGGCCCCCTTCTTTTTAATATTTTTACTAACAATCTATGCTGCACCTAGAGCACCTCATCTCTGATCCACTATGCCAATGATTCTTCTCCAACAACCCCTCTGAACTTCACTCCCTCACACAGACTTCTTTTAACACCATTGAACACTGGTTAATCAATAACCAACTCGTCCTTATCCCAAAGAAAAGTAAATGTCTTCTTTTCCTTCCAAAATATATGTCCAACCTTAAAACTTCCTTTAGTCTCTCTTCCCTAGACAACACCATCATTCATGTTAACTCTCATACCAAACTTCTAGGAATTACAATTGAGGATCAACTGAAATTTGACCGTCATATCCAACAATCCATCAAAAAGACTAATAAAAAACTTGGTCTTTTATATAGAAACAAAAAATACTTATTCATCACCTCAAGGACTTCTCTGGCTCAAGCCTACCTCCTCCCTGCCTACTTTACACTTACCATATATTTACCCACCTCCAAGCAAATCTTTTAATGAAACTTGAACAAACATATAACCAGATTTGCCTGTAAATTCCCTTACAAATCCCATCGCTGCCTTGCCCTTAAACAACTACAGTGGCTTGAATTTCCTCAACTACTCCAACTTTCTCAGCTACAGATGACATATTGCTAATTGCTAATATGTTAACCACCCAGAGCATTTCAAATGGTGCAAGGCAGTAAGATTAGATAAACATTTCAGGGAGGGAAGAGTCATATGTATCAAAATATGTCCCCACTCCATAAGTCCTTTATTAACCCACATATTGCAGTACAAATTTCAGTACAAAAAACAAAAACAAACACAAAAATGATACTGCAGGGTTTATCCTCTTTAACTGCTCAGCAGTCTACTTCTTTTTGTAAATGTATACTATTTTTATATGCATTCTTAAGTCTAATTAATGTATGATGTCTCATCACCATGTACTATATTTCTGATATGTCTAGAATGTATGTGTGTCTATTTAAATGTATGGCAATATAAAACCTCCATAAATGTCTAGCATATATGTACTGCAAATATAAAACTCTGTAAGTTGTTCTTTATGTGGAGCTTTTCTCCTAGGGTCTCCACCGAAAATGGGCCCTCAGCCCAGTGGACTAACCCGTTTAACAAAAAACAAATAAAATAAATAAAATAAAATTTCTGATTCCACTGTGAAGCAAAATGACTACCTCTGGGTGATGCCATACAGAATTTGCATCTGCTCTGACTCCACCCAAAATTAGAAATACACTCCTCGTATAAAGTAGTAAGCCTTTCTTGTGGGAGACCTAAGAAACAATCCATATCATAATACTCACTGACAGACAGTTTTGTTAACCTTCTCTTGAATATATGCAATAATAGACTCAACTTAGCTGCAAGAGAATACTTTTGCTATATGCAGTAGCCGTATGCCCCCATAGAGCCTGAATTAATAAGCAATATTGCTCAAGATCCTATGCCACTGTTCACCCAAAACTGCTATGTCTAAACAGTTCTGCAATTCCACTAAAAGAGGATGAGGCAGAGGGAACATTATGATCCTAATCATAGTCACCAAAGCCGTAGACAAGTGTAAGGTGGTTCACACAGCCTATCTAGATCTTGCCAAGGCTTTTGACACCATCCCCCACTCTGGAATTATAGATAAACTCGCTAAACTAGGTATAAATCCCTATGTCACAAGATGGGTTGCCAACTGTCTCACTGACAGAACCCACACTGTGAAAGTAACAGACTCCAAATCCGACTTCAGACCAGTGACAAGTGGAGTACCACAGGGTTCAGTCCTGGGTCCTCTCCTGTTTGGTATCTACTTCTCTGAAGTACAGGCTAACACATAAGGTCTTTGGCTACTGAAGTTCGCAGATGACTGCAAACTAGGAGCCATAATCGAAACTCCTAACGACATCCTACAAAAGGGCCTCACTGAGACAGATGCCTGGTGTCAAAGCCATGACCTCAAGCTCAATGCCAAAAAGTGCATTGTCATCCCCTTTGGTAAAGACTCTGTACCCATGAAGTACAACATAGGTGGTAGTATACTTATCACCAAAAGTGTGATAAGAGACCTTGGGACACAGGTGGACAGTAGTCTCTCCTTTGATAATCACAGTGCCACAGTAGTCAGAAAATCCTTCTACGTGGCACACCTCATCACAAAAGGTTTCTCATCCAAAAAAAAAAGAGGTCATTGTTCCCCTCGACTCATCACTCATTAGACCCATTATAGAGTACAATGTCCCTTTTGGTATGTACCTCACAAGACATCTACAACAACTGGAAAGGCCGCAGAAATACCTCACAAAGAGGATTACCAGCCTCAAACAGATGCCCTCATGAACCGTCTCAAAAAACTCCAGCTTTACTCCATCGCATATCACCTACTCAGAGGTAATCTCTGCCTAACATACAAAGCTATGTCAAACCCAGAGCTGTTGGACATGCTCCACTTAAAGAAATCCCAATCCCTCCAAGCTACATGCTCTAGGGACGTAAACCTTGTCACCACAATAAACAGAGGTTATAACAGGTTGGGAGGGTGGCCTAATGGTTAAGGTGTTTGCCTTACAAATGCAAAGTGCAGGGTTTGAGTCTCACAACAGATAATTGGCTAGGCTTAAAATGGCTTGCAAGAGCAGTTAGCTTAGTAATAATTTATGAATCTATGAACCTATGAAGAACATGCCAGAGGGATAGATTCCTGTCCCAGAGACTTCCCATACTCTGGAATAAACTACCTATCTATATCAAACAAAGCTCCTCATTAGCACTCTTCAAGAAAAATCTTGATGATTGGATGGGAAATAGCAAATTCACCCCGGGGATTACCTCTGTGACTCTGCTCGACAGTGGCACAGGAAAACCTTTTTGGCTGGGCTTGTATAGGCCCCAGGGCGGATAGCCTAGTACCTACCTATGAACCTATGAACCTTTGAACCTATTCAAATATAAAACCTGAGGTATAATCATTATTTGAACTGCTCTTGCTTTTCCTAATAAGGAATGAAAAGTGTCAGTCTTTGGCAATGTATGCAAAACTCTAGGCTTCAAATCTAGGAATTACATTATATTGTGCCTGTCAGAGACGGCAACACTGTTATCCCTAAATATTTTGTATTCTTCCTGCATAGTGAGGCCAATCTACCATCTAGCAAATTACCATCTCCACACAAGACTATAACTGTCTTATCGAGATTACAACAAAGCCCCAATACAATGTCAAAGGAGACAAATACTCCTAACACTTTATCCAAAACTGACAGAAGAACAGAACTTAAAGGAGCACAGTCATCTGAAAACATAATGGACAATTCATAAGACACATTGAACTCAGACTGGGATTTAAGAATTAACCTCACTTTATACAGAAGTTCTTCCATAACTAATAAAAACAGACTCAGTGAAAGTAGGAAACCCTGTCTTGTGTCCTTACCAATAAAGACATTTTTCTGAAAGTCCACCATTGAGAAACCCTCAAAATGATGGATTTTGATATAGCCAACGTATCCAGGTTACAACTTTGGGCCCATATTCCTCATATGCAATACCTTAAATAATGCTTTCCTAATATCAAAGAAAACTACCCCTGCTGTACTTTGTGCCCCCATAGTCTCACAAAAAGGTAGTTAGTTAGTGATAGCCAGTTTTCTACACATTTTTCCCCTAACAAAATCTGACTGTCCTTATGTTATTACATCTGGCAATAATGGATCCACTCTTCTATCTAAAACTTTAGATTAAATTTTAAGATATACATTTTTAAGTGATATAGGGTAGAAATCTCCCAATGGAGGATTAGCTTTACTACTTTAGGGGAGAAGTCTTAGTATTGTTGATTAGGCTGATAATACAAAGATGTCAATAACTCCTAATTATTAAACATTTCTCCCATGATGACTATTATGACCTCTCCCACCCACTTATAAAACACAATAGAAAACCCAACCAGACCTGTGGCTTTATTATTTTTCATATGGGTAATTACATCCTCTTTCAGGAAGAAATAGGTCTGTCCAAAGTTTTGGAATATGCAGTAGATAGTGTATGTCTGCACTGCCAAAGCACCAAGTTACCAACATTTGTCTTCTGCATGGAGCTATACAGACAGCAATAAAGATCCGTAAAAGCTAGTCTATGTTATTTACCTGAACAGGCCAGTTCTCCAGATTCAATGTAGACTGAAGGAAGTACAGTGTGAGATGTGGCTTTCTTAAAAAAAAAAAACACACGATGCATCTTGAGTCACCTTCTCACTTAAACCACCAAAACTGCCCTCTCTTTAAAATTTCTCACACTGTTTTGGATAACACTATCAAATCCATCTGTGCATGTAAGACTCTTCCTTATCACTAAGGAGACAGTTTGCCACATTCAAAATTATCTGCTATTGAATTTCATTTAACTCCTGGTAACCATCTACTATCCTGTTTCCTTTTGTAACCTTCCATTTCCATGATATCACCTCTAATTGCCTTACAGCCCTCCCACCAGAGAAAAGTACATCATGTATCAGCTGCAGGACATCTGAAACTATTTTCTTAAGTTCAGATTCACTTTAAATATCCACCAGCCTTTTTTACTCATCCACCACTTTAGAAAAGTTTGAGACTGCTTATGATATTCTTGTCTACCATATAACCTATCAACTTGGTCATCGAGAACCAAGATCAAGAACAGAGTTAAAACCACCCAAAAGAATGATGAAGGAGGCTGTAGTTAAACCCTCACCTCATTTCTGCAGAACCTCTTCAAAAACTTTTTTATCATCTTAGGGGAATAAAGATTACCAGTCGCCCAAGCTTCATCACTGATTGTGCATAATCATATCAACTATCTACATTTCCCACTTTTCCAAACCTTACGTCACCACTTGCAAAGATTTATTAAGCATTATTACAACCCCATGCTTTCCTTTTTCTGGTTTATGATTTGCAACTGCTTCAGCAAACATCCTAGAACTCAGTTTATTAACTTTCCTTACCTTTAATTTTACTTTTACAAGCACACAATTTGTGCCTTAGTTGTTCTCAGTCTTTGTAAATTCCTGGCTCACCTAATAGGGTAAGGACATACCCCTATATTCCATAAAAGCGCCTTTATGTCTTCTGCTGAACTTTTAACTACCAGCTTAGATGCAGTTTCTCAATTTAGATTATCATACTGTTGTTGGTCTCCCTCCCCATAATCTCATCATGTAAGCTCAGGAGCATCCACTGAGCTAGAGTCCCAAGGATCCCTTGGATACACCAATACACCTACACCTGGAATAGGGACTCCCTGTGCCTATTTCAGACAGAGAAAGACCTTGAGTAGTAAACTGCACAGCCTTCAACCCACCTCAAGCATCCATTAAAAAAGGCAAAACTCAGCATGCCCTTCCCAAAAGATAACGTATTTTACATCATAAATCAGGATCTCTCTTTGGTGGAAAAAAAAAACAACAAATTGACATCAACTACAACAGCTCTGGTTCTGTATATGCATTTCAATCCAAACGTCTTCGCTGTATACAGAAGATGTATATAGCAGTGCATCCAATAATAAGAACACAGAAGATGTATATAGCAGTGCATCCAATAATAAGAACACTGTTAATTAAAAGGGTCTACATGAGAACATCGAAGTTTTAAAACTTTGAATGTTCTAATATCAACCCGTTTTGAGCGAATGCTAAAAATAGCAAAGCTGCAGAACACCAAATTCTTTCCTAGGGAAAGAATTCGGTTGGCCGACTCTGTGGCTTCATTATTTTCAGCGCTGTGTTGGAAATTTATGGGTTGGGTTCAGGTAAGTGTGCAATTGTGTGGTCGTTACGATTAGGGTGCGGGTTAGGTGAGTTAGGGTTAGGGCACAGGTTAGGTGAATTAGGGTTAAGGGCAGGTTAAGTGAGTTAGAGTTAGGGTGCGGGTTAGGTGAGTGTGCGATAGTGACGGACCTTAGGGTTAGGGTTTGGATTAAGGTAAGTGGCTATATAGTAGTGTATGTACAGTTTAGTGTAGGGTTAGTTGTAGGATTATAAGTGTATGTGTGTGGATTGATGTTGTTTAGGTGTGCTTGTGTTGTGTGTATGTGTTTCGGAATAGCAAATTTTTTCCCCAAGGAAAAAATTTGCTGTTCTGAATGTTCGATATTATGTGGTTTAGATATTTTAGGTTCGATGAAATAGCATTCTCTATTTTCATCTTTCGATGGCGTGATAAAAACGCAATTAAAACTCAATAGAATATTAGAAATATTAAATAACATCGCAAGATCAAATACAGAATTAAACAAAACATAAACAATTCTGACATGTTTTTCCACCAAGCCCACCCTACTACAGTCCATAAAAGAAATCAGTGCTGAAAAAAGTCCCAGATCAACCTTTGTCTGTATTTTTATCCAGTATTTGTAAAGACTGAGCTGTCCAGCACTGCTGATTTGCAGAATGAGATGAACCAGAAAAAAATCTCTGACCACGTCTTACTATGGGAAGGACTAGACTATTCCACTGTATGTTCAAAATGCAGTGATTTATGTGAGTTCCTTGGACCCTTCCTAGCCCAGATCTGATACTTCCCCCTACTGCTTCTTATTAGAATTACAATGACTAGAGCTAAATTCATATTTAACAGAACTAGAGCTAAAAACTGCAGACTCGTTGATGATCGGGGCATACACCGTTGGGAAACAGCGAATCAGAATGCTCCTTCACAACTTTAATGAGGCTCTTAAGTTGTTTAGCTTTATTAAATGAGAGGATTTAGCTGTTGAAAAAGGACATTGCCTCTTCTCTCTAACACCCACTTCATCTCTTTGTCTGTCCAACATTCATAATCTTCCTCTTCCTCTTAATCTGCATGGTTAGGTTGACTTCACACCCCAGTTATGAACTCTTCTTCTTCACGACACATTCTCCAAAACATTTTAGGTCCCCCCTTCTCAGCCACTATTAGGACAGGAAACCATAATGAACCTTATATCCCAACTCCACCATTTTTTTTTCAGTGGCACCACTGATTAACACAGTTGAAATAATTTCTGTAAGAAGTTAGCTAGAAAATACAGTGTGTGTGTGTATATATATATATATATATATATATATATATATATATATATATATATATATATATACATACATACACCAATGCACCCCATTATTCCTTCTACTAAACTGCATCAGCCAATCTTAAGCTCTTCCAGAAAGCATTGCCGATAATTCCTGTCTGCCCGATGATTGAGACTTGACTGGAGAAGCAACTCTTTATATTGATTTGACATCTCAGTTTAAATAATCAGGAGAATACAAAATCTTTTCAAGCAATTGCTGAAATAAAGACTTAAGGTCTCAATCCACTATATGTGGCAGCACCCCATACTACGAATGCTTACTCACCTTGATCTTTTCTCCAAATCATCAATTTTATTGATCAGAAAGTCCAAGTCTTCTTGCATTTTGTTATGAGTAGCAATGTCCCCCATTGCTATTCCCTCTTGTAGGGCCTTCACATCCACTTTCAGAGATGCCATTTTGGATTGCAATTCTGCCAAGCAGGCTGTCTGCTTAACTAACACAGAGTCCAGTTCCGAAGCCTGCAGTGTCAGCAATTTGAACAAAATGAGGATGTTGTCATCAGCAGAAGCATTTTTAAAGGGAGTGACCAGATCCTCAGATTCCTGCACTCCAGTGACTCAAAGGGCAAGATACTACAAAAGCATCTGAGTTGGAGCCTGAGGTAATCAGGGGACAAAACATCAAGCAGCAATCTCCATATGGACAGACGGTCCTTCCGCAAAATGGGCTTAGATTAAATAATAACATGTGTAGTAGCAGTAGAAATAGTGCTTTTTGGGAAACAAAAGATAGTCAGGGACCTGGGTACAGGAGTACACAGTTCCCTCTTCTTTAATTATCACTTAACAACTGTAGCCAGGAAATCCTTCATTTAGCACACCTACTACCAAAATATTTTGTCCGGATCTGAAGAGGTTATTTTTCTCCTTTTATTTAGCACTGATCAGACTCAGTAAAGAGTACAATGCCCCGTCAACAAACTCAGAGTCACAGAGGTTCTTAACAAAAAAAAAAAAAAATCTCTGGTTTTAAGAACCTTAGTTGCAAGGAAAGACTTTAAGTCATGACCTTTACTCTGAGTCTTGTAGACCCTTGAGGAAGGACCTGTGCCTTGCTCACCATCCATTACAAATCTGATGGTCCTTGACTTTATACATATCAATAAATTAAACAGCTCAGCTAATTCTAGAACCATAGATCTAAACTTCATCAGCAGATAAACAGTACATGATGGATATATGTATATATATATATATATATATATATATATATAGAGAGAGAGAGAGAGAGAGAGAGAGATTCATCACCTAGCATATCCCCCCTTATCTGGAATAAACTTCCTATGTACGGTGAACAATGTGATATAATATCTTCCTTCAGACTAAACCTAGATGACTACATGGGGGTTCTCATGCTTACAACATGACTAATTGGCTCATCCCTCCTTGAGAAATAAGTAAAGGTCTGAGTGTGGGTACTGACTAGGCATGCACGTTCCTTGGACTGCATGCCCTTGAAACTCCTATGAAACCTATGAACCATATGAATTAACCTTTAAAGGTAGGTGAAATACAGTGAAGTGGTCTGTATAATATAGCAGGCATTTCTAACTAGAAACTTGGTAAACACATCATATTTTCATTTATTTTATTTTATTTTATTTATTATATGTTTTGCTTGTTCCAATAATGATAATGGCAACAGTCAAGCGACCACTCACCAGACACAAATCATGAACCATAAAATCCTTTAATCCATAAAAATGCTTTTGCAGATGCTTCCTCAGACCAAACAGTACACAAACATTTTAAAACTCTTAACTAGAAGTCAACAGCCAATCAAGGTGCAACAAGCTTCTTAAAGAAGAAGTAATACGAATCACTAGTCATTGGCATTCAAAAAGTCATAAAATTAGCAAATGCACATCTAAACATCAATTAAATTAAGTACCCATTCAAGCATAGTGACTTCTCATAATTAAAATATGCAATCATAATAAAATATAATAAAATTATCAATTGTCAATATTAAACTACAATACAAATGTAATTACACTCTAGACCCTATCATATATATAATATAGTAATGTACAATGTTTAGACAGCGCACTATGGTGAGATTATTCTAATACTATATACATGCTCTCTAATCCTCTCTTTCAGAGCCCTGTCTGTCTTTCCTATGTAAAATGATCGACAGATGTTGCAGACGGCGAGGTATACCACATGTTGTGTAACACAACTGGCATGGACAGGGAACTTAAACACATGACCCATATCAGTGTATATAAATACCCAGAACTATCCAAGAATGTACAATAGTTACAGCACCCACATGGTTGTGTGCCTGACTCTATCGGAGGTTCTCCTCCATCTCTATTCTTCGGTTAACATAGTAACCTCTGCAAGTTACACTTGTTCTTAAAACTAAATTGAGATTCTGCTCCCACAATCTCTTTTACCAATGAATCAGCTGTTAATACCCTCTAGTTCTTCTTAATAATATTCATATTTAACATCACTATCATTCGTATAACACAAAGGTATCTTTACCTCCCTAAACACTGTTCTACTGGCAAAATCTCCACTTGCTGAAAAGTATGGTCTCAGTCTATTCTGTCTAAGATGATCGGCTGCATAAAATTCATCATCTATCTCATGGTGACTATATCCCCTATCAATGAACTTATTCCTGAGACCTGACAATTCCATATCAAATCCTTCTTGAGTAGCATTAAGCCTGGAAGCTCTCATGCCTTGTCCTCTATTGACATTTTAAAAACACATACTGGGGGTGCATACTCCTTCTATGCAGCAAGGTGTTCCTATAACAACTTTTTTCTATATACCCCAGTGTTAATCATGCCATTATCCAATCTCTGCATATACACATCCAAGTACTCAGTTCTCTGAGCTTGTCATAGTAAACCTTAAATATTCTGTCATACCATTCAATTGTTCAACAAATGTTACTAGCTCTTCTAGGCTACTTGTCCAAAGTAGAAAGAGAACGTCTACAAACTGATGATAGAATGGAACAGATCTTTTATAAATTTCCATATGAAATAATACCTCCTCTTCCCATAGAATAAGTTCATTGATAGTGGATATAGTCACCATGAGATAGATGATGGATTTTATGCCCTTGATCATCTTCTTATATAGAATAGAGCGAGACCTTACTTTTCAGCAAGTGGAGATTTTGCCAGTAGAACACACACACACACACACACACACACACACACACACACACACACACACACACACATATATATATATATATATATATATATATATACATATATATATATATATATATATATATATATATATGTAATTATGTATGTATTTAATCTCAGTGTTTCTAGAGTATAATCAAGCAATCCACTTATGATGTACTGGCAAGGTAAAAAGAAAGGATGAAATATGCATGTCTATAACTAATGAGGTTTGTCTATACAGACCTGAGTATACCCATAAAGATGTAAAAAAGTAAAAAGCCATCAGGATTCACAAATCATTTTGCTATAACACTGTTTGCCCGTAAGGGGTCATTTGAATGTATCTCATGAGCCTCCACTACAAATGGTTTAAGCTATTACACTTTCCAGAATGGCTTGTCTGTCTGATTTGTTTTTACCCTTTGGTTTGGTTATATGCACACACACACACACACACACACACACACACACACACACACACACACACACACACACACACACACACACACACACACACACACACACACACACACACACACACACACACACACACACACACACTAGGACACAGATATATATATATATATATATATATATATATATATATATATATATATATATATATATATATGTATGGTTTATTATCAAACTGTGAAATGGCACTTATGCAAAATCAAAATAAGCAAATATGTCTTTTCCAGTTTCTGTAATGTCGTTCTGAAAATGTTCGGATGCACATTACTGAATGGTAGTGTACAGTCAGTAATGTGCATTCGACATTCTAATGACAAATCACATTACAGTGAGGACTGGGAAATTTACCCTTTTCCTCACTGTAGTGCAATCTCGGAGATGGAATATATAATTTGCAGGGGGTGTTGACCCCCACATGGATGGTGCAGGAGGGCTTGACCCCCTGCAAAACTGTATACATACAATTCATACGGCAGCTTCAGCACAACTTCCTGAGGGTCTGACGTCACCTCCTGACATTCTAAATTTGGTTGAATGCGGAAGTCATAGTGATGATTTTTGACATTCCATTAAAGTGACATTGCCAAATTTGGAACATCAGTTCAATCAAGTAAGTAGATTTTTTTTTTTGATTTTCAATTTTTTTATATTAAACCTATATATATATATATATATATATATATATATATATATATATATATATATATATATATATATATATACACATATACATATATACATATATATTATAAGTGTGTTGTCTATATGATAGTTACAAGGGGAGTCATGCTTGCCAAAGGATCTGTTTGTACATTTCTTGGCATTTAGTTTTAGTCCATGGTTTTGACACCAGCTATTTATTTGGGAGAAGTCATCTTGGAGGATCTTGGTGTTCTCTGAAGAGTGTATGATAGCACCAAGTTCATTTGCCACAAACTCCATAATAAGCTTTTACTTCTGAGAATTAAATGTCAGAGAGGAGTGGCCCATGGACTGAACTCTACGTTACACCACTAGTGACTAGACATTTTGAGGTGGTAGAGCCTCCTACCTTAAAGTATTTGGTTCTACTCATGAGCCAATTTGCTATCCAACGAATTACACTGAGATGGAAATTTTGCTGGGAGAGTTTATCCATGATACCTGAGTGTGGGATGGTGTCAAATGCCTTTGTATGGTCTAGTTATGTGATGTGCACTGTTTTTCTCTCATCAGTTGCTTCAGTACCTTTTTGAAAAAGTGAGCTTGTTTAAGTAGGCAGGATGTGCCCTTGACAAATCTGAACTGTGTCAAGTCAAGAGTCTGTAAGTTACCTATATCCTTACTTATTAATTCCATAATGATCCTTTCCATAGCCTTAGAGATGCGATTGGTCATACCTGTGGTCCTATAGTTACACAGGTCTTTCGAAGTCTCACATTTGTGCAAGGGAATGACTGCTGCTGTAGACTAGACATCATGGGTCATGTGTACTCATCTCAACACTCAAAGTCCAGACCTCCCAGGCCCCTTGCCTCTAACCAGCTGAAGATGCTTACCAAATTCCTAGAACTCCTACGTTTCCTTCAATATTCTGACCCTTCTGCCCAAACACACTTCTCAACTATCCAGATTTTCACAGAATGTTCAGATTTTTCACATATTTTTGGTCTGTTCCTCATAAAATGTGCAGTTTGCTGCCAAATCACTGAGGTCTGAAGTCACTAAATAATAACATACAATTGAGATCCAGACTTTATATTGTTCAGCAAATGTATATAAACTAAAATCATGTTATTTTATCAACTTCTAAATTTATAATAATAATTAAAATTTGGCCCTATTTTGCCCCCATATTATTTTAGGCTGTGTCCAGATTCATTGTGCTAAAAGGTTGAGAAGCATGTGCCTAAGTCTTCCATTTCTTGCATCAGCCTATCCATTTTCTAATCCTTCCCAAATAATGTTCTCAGCTAACCTATACCTTTCATTCTCTATGGGATCTTTTTCAATATTCTGCAACACCCCCATTAATCACCATCTAAACATTTTACTCACTTCCTACCTGTCCCCTAATAAACTATACCCACAAATACAAACTTCACAACTATTTGTCATTTTACCAGATCTGCTTGAATATTGCCTTCAGCATTTAACATACTGTATGTGCATAGATAGTCACTGAACATATTGTCTGAGAGGCCATTGAGGAACCTAACCAACTTTCTCAATTGCAGTAAAGTACTGTCTTATTTAGTGGCTTGCTCAAGGTTGCACAGTATGAAAATTAAGGTTGAGGAATTTAAACCCTGGACCAAATGAAGCATCTCATTAACAGCTTATAGCCTTAATCCTCTGCACTGTCACATAAGTGTAATGCCCCAAAGCTCCACCACATATGATTCTCTCTCTTGTCTTCTTCCTCAATTTTCCAGCATTTATTTCCACCCTTCTGTTTTTTACCAAACAGTTCAACAGATATCAGGTATCAAGGATGAAGCAGTCTCATCTGCATATCAATACTAGTCCACATGTTTTTATACCTTTACATAACTGCCAAACTTCTAACCATATTCTGTCATCTTCCCATCATAGCCACTCCCTTATCCAGTCTCATCTGCATATTAATACTAGTCCACATGTTTTTATACCTTTGCATAACTGCCAAACGTCTAACCATATTTTGTCATCTTCCCATCATAGCCACTCCCTTATCCAGTCTCATCTGCATATCAATACTAGTCCACATGTTTTTATACCTTTGCATAACTGCCAAACGTCTAACCATATTTTGTCATCTTCCCATCATAGCCACTCCCTTATCCAAGCCACCCTTGGCCTCTGAAATGCACCCTTACTTCTCACTATTCTGAAGTCATTATATGCCACTCCTATAAGCTCATATCAAACTAAGCTCTGGTGTGCCATTCTAAATGTCCTTCCTTATTCCTATGTTACCCTTCTTTAGGAGTGTCTCTTCTCATCCAACAGCAGACTCCTGCTAAGTCATTAACTGCTTAAAACCTCCCCTGTTTGTATCAAAACTATTTAACTCCTAGGTATCTTCATGTTTTCAAGCTCCAGAAGTTTCTTCCTTTCCTACTTTCCTCATTATTCATCATTCATGCCCCTTCTGCCATTTGGAGTACACATCCGCTCTCTTAAGCCTTCATCAAGTTATAAATGAATTTGCAGTATATTCTCTGCCCATTCCATGATCTTTGGATTGGGTCTCAGATTTTCCCAGCAGAGCTCCCACATCCTTGTGGTTGCCAAACTGCTCATCTTGGTGGCTAGGTCCTTATAATTTATGGAAGGTATCCACGTTAATCATTGTTATATATCCTGAAAATCACGTAGCCTCCTTTCCCATCTGTCCCCGTGTTCTCTGTAGCTCCACTTTTCCTCCACTCAATTCTGCATCATACCTTTTGAATCTCAGACAAAAATTATAGATTATATTTATTCTGGTATTAGCTGGTCTTGCAGAAATAGTCATGATAGAACCATCATTCTGACTATATTCATACTCTTGGAGAAGGAACCAACCCTGCCCATTCATCAGCTTGTCACTTATTATCTTCTCCATTGTCTGATGCCAGTACTTCCCTCATCTTTCCTGTATCCTTGAATTGCAAGCAGGTCAGCATCCTTCATCTCAGTTCTGTTAGATAAGACTATAATCCCCTTTTTAGGCTGCATCTGCAGACCAATTTCCTCACAAAATAAAATAATCTATTTCAAAATACCTAGCAATTCTGGCTTTACTTCAGACAACAGCATTATATAGGAATCCACAAAGAGGTTAATGATTTAAAAAATCTACATCCGATTACTAATGTTGGAGTAGCCCAGCTGCCATCTAACTCTTTTCATCAGTACTACTGTTATTATAAAAATTATTGCTAAGAAAAATAACAATGACAAAAGTGGGCAGCCTTCTCTTTTCTTTCCACCTTTGTTACGTCAGAAAGCCCTCACTTTTGCTGTGCTCCATAATGGCAGACGTTGACATAATGCTAAAACGCCTATATAAATCCTCAACCCCATGGCCCCATGTCCTTCAGAATATCTGTTGAATACTTCCAGGATACTGTATCTAATGCCTTTTGCATATTCGAAAATCTATGACAGAAGTTATTTATTCAGCTTCCTCTTCCTCCTAAAACAAGTTGCAGTTTGATCTTCTGCCTTTAACTTATTCCTTCCAATAAGAGCGCAGTCATCAGGAAAGCAGAGTTCTTGTATATCCAGGAAGAGTATACTCATCTTTACAGGATACTTCCCTGTACTCTGAAATAAGTATACTCATCACTGTTTTCAAAGACTGATATCTGAAGTCCTGGCACAGGTACGTTCATAAACCCAAGGCAGCAAGGTAGTATCTACAAGTTGACAGGATCTGCTAAGCATGACAGTGAAAAGGTCAGCATGGAATTTGAAGAGTTGGAGTTATTAAGAAGGGTTTTCAACAAGTTATGAAAGTAGGACATAGTTCCATGTTTACATTAATAATTCAAAAGTAGAGGGTGCTAATGTAATGTTGGAGGTGGTGTATTCAAGTAGTGGGTGCTAGTAAAAAATTAACATTAAAGGATTGCGGGTAATGTGAAGCCATTGTGAGATATAAATACTGCTTGGTAAAGCCGTTATAATATTACCTTTATTTTTTTTCTGCATTAATTTCATAAAAGCTACAGGTGAACATATGGTACCATCTCTTAAAAAACATTAAGGCACACAGTGTTGTTACTGATACTTGCTGTCTAACACAAATGGTTTTGCAAATTAATATTTTGAAATACTGTGAAATTATTATATGCATAATTTGCATTGATTTGGCAGTATCACATAACATCAGTATGCCAAACCCTCTTGTGATATATCCTTGGAAACTCTTGAACAGGTGATCATTTCCCTCACTGATAACTTGGATCTGTCTTGAACATGAGTATGTTTTTGTCAGACACAATACATTTTTTCTTCCACAAATCTGCAGTATAAAATCAGAATGTACAGACAAACCTGTGATACTAACATCAGTGTATAGCCCATTGTCAACCAAAGAACTGTTGTGTTTCCATTTTTGTAACTCTCAGTTATCAGATAAAATAAATCGAACAATGTATGTTTTCAATACAGACTTTTGTGGAAAAGCTCTTATGAAGCAATTGGTTTCTTGGTTTAGAAGATCTATTAATTAGCCTTCTGCTGTTCAGGATTAAATGAGTTAAGGAAGCCCACCTGACCTTCAAAAGGTGAGATTACAGTCTTCATCCTAGTAACACCTTCTCATATAGTCTCCCCCTTTCATTTTGTTGTGTTTTGTTGTCTTTTGTCAAGGTGTCCCATAACTTCCCCTCACTGTCTCTTGATCTAGTCATGTCCTCCTTCCTGTTTGTAAAGGTGTTTACATAATCTCACAAAGAGCTATAATACATTCTCACTATCACTGTGTAAGTTACCTCCCTAATCTTCTAATACTAAAGCCATACCTTTCTCCTGTTTATCCCTTAAACTTACAGGCAAGTCTGTTGCATTAGCCCCACCAAGCAACCATTAGACTGCTCCACAAGACCCAGCTCTGCTTACTGTCTGACTTCCTCAATGCATCCCCTAATTAAGCCTTCTTAACAGCATGTATACCCCCCACATGCCTCACTATGATGTGGTCACTCCATAGTTCACCCTGTTCACCACCACTGTGTGCCTTGTCTTCTTCCCTGTTCCTCTGCCTGACCACTTCCCCAAAATATTTTCTCTCCACATCACCATGACAAAACCTGACAGCACACCAAAACTACCTTATTTCTTGATTCTTTATGACCCATAACTAAAAGCGATCTAATTTTCTTCGCAAATATCCATACCCCCATTTCATAACTGCAGTACTTTAAAAGGTTGCTCAACAACAAAGAAAACTGACCTACTGACTTTAGTTCTGAAATCATACAGGAGTACCTAGGAAGGAGGAACAAATGGGCGTGGCTGACAGGAAAGGCTTGATACCCATTAGTGACAGTGGAAAAAGCACATAGAAAAAATATTCTCTATAAGAAATTCTCCTGTGAACAAAAAGAAAAACTCAGAAATCAGTGGTTTATAGAACTGGTGCTATGTTTAAAGTTTATTTAAACTGATTATCGGTTCATGTAAGTAGTTGTGTTTTTCAGAAATGTTTGAAACACATTGTACTTGTAGTGTAATATCTGTGACTGCCATTAATTTGTGTTTATCTATTTATTTGTTTATTTATTCATTTATTTTTTGATATACGGACTTGGATTTCTTGTAAATAGTCATGTTTCTTAACACTTTCAAGTAACTAAAATACATTTTAAATCTAACACATGAACTTTGAAATCTGAAAACATCCCTAGCATATCTACAGAAACATAATCTAGCCTATTCCCTAGTCTTCAGAAATTCCTAGAAAGTCTGCGGCCCTCCTCCATCTCTTGGTTTTCCCTGCAAGCATATGTTAGTCTCTGTGGTAAGACATCTATTAGAAGTCGCATGTGAGATTTCTACTGTATACCCCCCCAACAAATTTCAGTATAATGCTGTCCCTATAAGAAAGTTAAAGAAACTCCTTTCTGCTCATCACTGCAGGACATGCAAGACAAGGTTGTGCCTTCCCTCTACCACACAGGCACTGTCCACCCACCCAGGTATCATACTGTGTCCCCCACTCTTGGAATCCAATAGAAATGTGTTTTTTTCCCCAGCAAAATTACCAAACCTGGAAATCTTATGATGAGATTTTTTTGCACATGTTGAACTTTCACCTGAGCCACCCCCAACTCACTACCACCATTGCCTCAGATTTTATGTCATAAAGATAATGTCAGCAACACAGGGCAGATTTCTGGATGTAGCAATATCAAGCAACACCTAATCCTTAAAATACTGACAAAGCAAAAATAAGCAAACATACAGTGTCACTAACTTAGCTGCTCAAAGGGGACAAGTGTCCATATTCAGAAGACAGTTATGTCCTTCTTGCTTCCAACAGTTGAACTAATTAGTGCAAGGCTGGCAAATTCTGTAAAACATATACTGGGAATTCAGCAAGTTATGTTTTCAGTGGCCAGAAGAAAGGAAAAAGATGGATAGAGCAAGAAACCCCCAGTTAGATTCATAGATTTTAGATTCTTGCGAGCCATTTTAAGCTTAGCCAATTATCCCTTTGTGGGACAAAACCCAGCCTTGTGTGTTTGTAAAAAAAAACCTTAACCGGGGCCACACCCTCCCTCCCAACCCTGCAACTACAGACAATTACATCCATGGATTACTTAAGCATTGACCATTCCAAGAAGTTACCTTCAAAGCACTCTGTAAAGGTTAACTTGTGAAATAAAAAATGTGCCAAATATCAATCCCTGCATCTCATTTTGACCACATTGCTTTAGTCTTTTACCACAATGCAAATAAAACACAACGTGAGCTTAGAGAATAAACAAGAAAAGTGTAAAATAGTATAGAAGATGTATAAACACATTTCTCCATTCAGTATTTAGATGGGATGGCTAGTTTTAAAAATGACAACTTAAGTGTCCATCTGTAATTCCTTTTGGATCCATCCATTCATTCATTACTCTTTTATCATAGAATCATAGGAGATTATTAGGCTATCAACCCAGAGGTCATTTCAAGCCTAGCTGTTTCAACCCAATGTAATACCATAAAGGTACTATTCAATACCCAAGATTGCATTTAGTGATGACTGCCCATGTCCAGAAGGGTTGTGGGCACTATCCCCAGTAAGAATTTATGGTGCCTCATCCACACTTCCAGGTTCTTCTTGAACAGTGTCATGTGAATTGGTAGCCTGTTCCAAAGATGTGGCAGTCACTGGGAGATACATCTGTCCCTCCAGCATGTCCTATTTAAGTCTCATGCTATATTCAAGTCCCTGGAACAGGTAGCTCTAGACCTGTTTGATTAATATTTATGCAGTAAGTTCATTAGGTTTTGGTCTTGGGGTGTTCTGTAGGCCGGGCATAAGTCTCCCCTAAGAAGTCTATAGGATACAGAGTATAGTGACAGGGATTTTAGTCGTTCCATGTAAGGCACATGCTGGAGCTCCTTGATCTTCTTTGTTAGAAGCCTCTGAGGTCTCTCTGATTGCTGTAGATGCTTACTACGCTACATACCGAGTGGGAGTTATACTCAATTATGGGCCAGATAAGTGCAGAGTATAAGGGTGTTATAACTTCTTTTGCTCTTGAGACGATGCCTTTACTAATCAAGTGAGCTACGTGGAAAGATTTCCTTACAATGGTAGACACGAGGTGGTCTAATCTAAGATCATGATCAACCTGTGATCCCAGGTCCATTACCACTTTGTGGGTACTTAAGGTATTGTTATTAATTTGATAGTGTGAAGGGACATTGTTTGTGCCGAAGGGAATGATAACGCATTTCTTTGTATTCAGTTTGAGACCATGACTAATACACCAGTCATTGGTCTGTATAAGACCATCCTGGAGTATACTAACATCATTTGATAATTCAATTATTGCATCTAGTTTGCAGTTGTCTGCAAACTTGGTCAGCCACAACCCTTTAGTTTTGACCTGAAATTCTGAAAAGTATATACCAAACCGTAGGAAATCCAGCAGTGACCCCTGTGGCAACCTGATGGTAGCAGGCCCGCTGGCTGATGTGGAGTCACCACTTTAATAGTGTGTGTCTGGTTTGTAAGCCAGTTGGCAACCCGTCTTACAACAAAGGGGTTTACATTCAGTTTTCTAAGTTGATCGGTAATGCCTGAATGTGGGATTGTGTTCAAAGCCTTTGCCAAGTTGAGGTATGCTGTGTGCACAGATTTGCTCTCATCAGTGGTCTTGGTCACACTTTCAAAACATCCACCAGATTTATCAGGCAGGATCTGCCCTTCATCAAGCCAAATTAGGTAGGGTGCATGGTTTGGAGGTCATCTACGACTTTATTTATGAGGTCCATAATGATAGATTTCATGGCCTTACAGATGAGGCTGATCAAGCTTATGGGCCTTGGTCTGTTGCTAGCCCACCTTTCTGGTGGGGAATAACTGTAGCTGTTCTCCATTCTGCAGGAAGCTATGATTGAAAAGGGTGCTTAATACTTATGCTAGTTCATGTTTTACCCTGTTTAGAAGACAGACTGGAATGTCATCTGTTCCCATAGAGGCCGTGTTCTTTGCCTTGGGCAGGGCTTGGAGGATCTGCTCTTTAGATATGTAATGTGAGGGGGACGTTTGGGGGAGGGTTTGTTGTAAGTTAGGAGGGGATAAGGGAGTGAAATTTTTGCCAAACCTAACCGCTAGCAGGTTCACTTTTTCATGGGGTCAGTGTGTGTGATACCATTGGCCACCAGTTCTGCACATGATTGATTCCTCCCCTTTAGGTTATGTACATAGCTGTAAAAGGCCTTATGGTTATCGTTGGCAGCACTTACTAGGTTTTTCTCAAAGGAGCTCTTGGACAATTTGAAAAGTTGTCTTATTTGCCTGTTAAGGCTGAGGAGAGTGCTTTTCCATTGTTGGGTCCTTGATTCTTGTTTCTTGACAGCAACTTTTACATTTATTGTACAGTTTGTTGATGCTGGAAGTCCACCATGGCAGCCTGATTTTATTTGGGGCTCTGGCTTTGATTTTGTCTGGTACAGCCGTGTTTATACACTTATGCAAGTGTTTGTATAGGGATTTAGTGTAAGCGTCAGCGTAGTTACCACTTTCAGCTTGGGCTGGGGATTGGAATGCACTTATACCTTCACCTAGGAGGGTATAGTTTACCTTGGTGAAGTTTTTTAGTCTGATTTCACCCTTTGTGAGTTCTGCTGTTACTGTCAGTTTGAAGGTGACTGATTTGTGGTCAGTTTTAACTAATGAGAGTCCAACAGTTGCAGCAGTGCACCTGTTTGACATGTTGGTGAGGATCAGATCTAGAATGTTTGTTCCTCTTGTCAGGGTATGGACAATTTCTTCTAGGGCATTTGAGTTCACAAAATCAAGGAACTTTTGTGCTAGCGAGTTTGAGTTAGAGTAGTTGTCAGAAAAATATGTATTAATGTGTGTGCTTAATGCTAATTAGAAACTGAATAAGTTAACACGTTTTTCATTCTATTTTATATGCACTGTTTTATATACAGTTGAGTTTCATATGAGACTAAAAGATGCTTTTTGAAACTGCAGTGTGCTTTCTGAAACTTGCAAGATGCCCTCTGACCTAGTAATTGCTAGCACAGCAATTTTCATGTTTATGCCTTTTGGAAATGTACTTGAAAAGCAGGTGATTATCTGCTAGGTCAGGAAGAAATGAATGAACAATGCAATATTCTGTAATGTAATGATTTTAAACAATCAGCTCTGTTCGAAGTATGAGAACATGCACAGCTGCAGTCGTTAGAGATAACATAGACAAAGGACTGTTAGAAAAATGAACTGCAATCTATACTTGCTTTGTGCTCGAATTAGCCATAGTACCTTGAATGGTAACATTGCATATATCTAACCGGTGGTAACCAAGGCCACGTTGTTTTTCTTAGGAAGTTTCTCACAAAAATTGATAGTACCAGCAGAATATTGTAAAAACAATCACTAGAAAATGATGATGACAAAACTTGTGATTTACTACGTCAGCTTGGTAGGCAATGTCTTATTAGAAAATGTATAAAAATGCCTGAATTTCCTGATTCTAGTTAGACAAACTCTGTATTAGCATGTTTTTGTCTCCTTGCTACAAGATTAAAGTGTCTTAACCTGAACCTACCGTGTTTTGATCATTTTTAAAGTATATTTTTCCTTTGAAGGTTTGGTCCTTTGGACCGGAAATATCTCTCACTCTAGGCTCAGGTCAGAATTGGGTCCGGTGGCATGTACCCGTACGGAGAAGTGGCCACATCAGCTCTTCTGTTTTGAAAGACCTCCGACTTAATTGTCATTCAAAAGAGGCCAGCCACTGTTTCTGATCTGGGATTGGAGGACGAGTCAACATTCCGGTGGATCAACACACGGAGGGTCAGGTAAGGAGGAATTTACCTTATTTCTGTTTTAGATCAGGGACTTGTTACAGTATTGTTTTGTCAAGGAGATTTGCATGTGCAGATCAGGGACAAAAAGATTGCTGTCTTGTCATAGATCAGGGGAAACAGAATAGGTAGGCAGTTATTCTAGATAAACTGTGAAAAGGTGTAAAATCATGGTACCATGTGATAGAAAGGGTTACGTAACAATTTCTAACTTAGCTAAGGCAACATGGGAAATCAGTGCACAAAAAGTTCCCGAGACCCGCCCTTAACCGAAGATGCGAAATATATGTAATTACAGCGTGCCGATAATATTAAGTATTATACAAAATGGGTTGTTAAATACAAATTTGATGGTAATTTAGATAAACCTTCACTTATTAAACTTGTTAGACAACTTAAAATAGACGCGAAAGGTCAGCTAAAAAAGCAGCGACAATTAGGAGTCCCTCAGACACACAGGTGGCTTCAGGAAGCAAACCGCAGGGAACAAAAGATTAAAAATTCAAAAGCAATGTTCTTCGATAAAGAAGAAAATAACTTGGTAATAGCAACAGCCCCTCCTCCGCCCCCTCCACTTCCCTTACCAGAATATGAAGCGAGTGGACAAGCTGATCCACCTCCACTATACCCAGCTGTTCCTGCAAAGCCAAAACCGTTTGTCAGAGATCCTATCGAGACCAGGTCTCGAACATGCAACTTAAGAGGGGATATTGAATTATATGAAATGAATAAAAATTCACAAGCTATGAGTGAAGAAGAGATATGTCCACTCATAGAAGTAACAAATCCACAGGCAGGACAGGCAGGACAGGATCCAACTCTTCTGGTATATAGACCGTGGACACCGGAAGACATCCGGAAAGCCACAGGGGGAATTCCCCATCCAAAAGTTAATTTTAGAAAATTCTTAGAAGACTTGAGGTTAAGTTACCATTTAAATGGAGAAGAAGTAGAGAAAGTAGTTAGACAAATCGTAGGTCCAGATTGGCACATGATCAGTGGCAACTGGAATCCCCGTAACGCAGATCTTAGACCACTCCCACATAGTAACGCAGAACTGGACAACAGAGTGAAAGGTCTGACAGACCGAATCTCTGAGAAATGGAAGCCTAGGGCTGATTGGACTTGCATTAATCAGTGCATACAACAAGAAGGTGAAACTGTTGATAGATATTATGCCAGATTATTAGAATGTTTTAATAACCATTGTGGAATGCAGGTACCTGAAGATCAAACACATGATTCCCCATATGAGCAACATTTAAAGAATGCATTTTTAAAAGGCAGTATTGCACCCATTATCAGCTTTATTACAAAGCACATGGTAGATCATCATACAAGTAGATTATGGTCATTACTTGAATATGCAAGACATGCCGAAAGGCATTTTAATAGCAAAAAGAAAAAGAAAACTCAAGTATTTGCAGTAGAAGATGGATCAGAAGTTTTTGTAGTACAAACTGGGAAGAAGGGTAAGAAAAATACCCAGGGAAACAAACAATCTGATAAATGATCAGAGGACTTTGAGGAGAGAAAGAAAAGGGGTGAATGTTTCAAATGCGGGAAAAAGGGACATTTAGCAAGGGATTGCAGGCAAAATAAGAAGGTAACCACAGAAGATAAGGAGGGTGAGGAATGACTATATGATAGTCAAGAATCACTGGATAGAAATAAACAAGAAAAGACAAATGCAAATGTGATAGAAAGGGTAGAGGATGTGACAAAAGAAATAGAGGATGTAAATGAAGTCACAGATAATGAAGAAAATGAAATTTTGGACTTAGCATTATTGAGCTTAGAGCTCTACTTAGCAGTCACAAAACCGGAAGTTACACTTCTGGTAGAGGGGAGGGAAGTTAAATTCCTGTGTGACTCGGGGGCTTCACGAACCCTGATGCATCCTTCCAAACTACCAGACAATTCAGTATCACTTGACTACATATTAGTGAAAGCAGCTAATGGACAGCTGTATCGGGAGCCACTTTCCCACAACATAGCGATAACTGACCCAGTTTCAGGGATGACCCAGAAAAGCAAAATTGTTGTTTCTACAAAATGCCCAGTGAATCTCTTGGGTAGAGACCTAATGCAGATATTTGGCATAGCCGTAGTTCCAACTATGCAGGGTATGGAGGCACAGCGACAAATGGATACTTTTGTAGTGCGACCGGAGGGTGAAACATTTTATTGGTACAGCCAGGACTTAGTTACGACTGGTCCAGGGGCAGTAACCGAAGAACTGATGAATGTAGCCATCAGTAAATCCCCCTCCCTTGACACTGATAAACAGCATTTGTTGCATTGTACTCTATATTACAGTAGCAGACCAGGACCTGATAAAGAATATGAGCAAGAACTGTTTAGAAACCATGCCAACAGATTAGTATTGCAAAATTTGTACTGGGACACAGAAGGAAACAGTGTAGTAAGCTGTTCATTGCCCCAGGAATTCCTAGCACTTTACAAATCTAATTGATTACCACATGTAAGTTTAACTAAAGATAGAAATTTGAAGTGGGCAGACCTAGGAGAAAAAATCACAAGGTGGGAAAAGCAGGCAGAGTTAGAACTTTCCGAACAGGGAGTACAAAAGCAGAAATTAAATTGGATAACCCAGATACACCCAGCTGTACACTCACAGGCAAGTGAGGATAACTGAATAGTACTCTTACTAGAGGAAGAGGAAAAAGCCTTACGAGACATACCAGAGACTCTCTGGTCAACAGGGAAATCAGATGTAGGACTTATTCATACAGCAGGACCAGTTATTATCATGCCAAAATCAGCATTTAGACCTCAAACGAGACAATATCCCTTAAGAAAGGATGCAGAAATAGGAATCAAACCTATAATAGCAGCCTTACTTAAGGAAGGAGTCTTAATAGAATCTCCTGATTCACCATGTAATACACCCTTATTTCCTGTTAGGAAAGCAAACCAAGAATGGCGTATGGTCCAAGATTTACAAGCTGTAAATGACGCAGTTATACCCAGGGCACCTATGGTGCCAGATGCACACACTTTATTGAATGATTTGAAACCTCAACAAAAGTATTTTTCTATGATAGATATTAGCAATGCATTTTTCTCAGTACCGACACACCCTGACAGCCAATATTGGTTTGCATTCACATTTCAGGGGAAACGGTATACATATACGAGACTACCACAGGGATACTGTGAAAGTCCAACAATATTCGCACAAGAAATGGCAAGTAACCTGGTGGGATTTATCCCACCGAAAGGCAGTCAGATTTTACTTTATGTAGACAACATTCTGCTGGCAGCCCCCACCCAGCAAGAATGCAGAAAGGATACAATAGCATTATTAAAATTTTTAGCCACTCAAGGACACAAGGTAAACAAAAACAAACTGCAACTTTGGAAAAAACAGGTCAAATACCTGGGATATGTAATATCCAAAGAAGGCAGAATATTAGATGAAGACAGAAAAACAGCAATATTACAAGCACCTAAACCAACTACCAAGAAGGAAATGATGTCCTTCCTGGGTACTACTAACTTTTGTCGGAGTTGGATTCCAAACTATGCTTTGGAATCTGTTCCACTGACTAACTTGACATTCAAAAAGCCGATGGCAGCACAATATTTATTACAGTGGACACCAGAAGCAGAATCAGCTTTCTGCAAACTGAAACAACTGATAGCTTCTTCCTTAGTTTTAGGATTACCAAACTATCATAAATGATTTTTCCAAACTGTAGATTGTAAGCAAGGTTATATGACATCAGTGTTAACACAACAGCATGGGGACCACCAAAAGCTCCCCATAGCTTACTATTCATCACAGCTAGACCCAGTGGTGCGATCCTTGCCCCACTGTGTGCAAGCAGTAGTCGCAGCTGCAATGGCAGTGCAGGCTTCAGCCTCAGTAGTATTGTTCCACCCTCTCACATTGAGAGTGCCTCATGCAGTCGCGATTATTTTACTGCAAGAAAAAGTAGCATATCTTTCTCCTGCTAGGCATCTTTCCTGTATGACTATACTGTTGAGCCAGCCTCATATGACAATTGAACGATGTACAACTTTGAATCCGTCAACCTTGCTCCCAACCCCTGCAGATGCTAAACCACACTGCTGCCTGCAGGAGATTGAGCAAAAGACACTACCTGGAAAAGATCTCACAGATGTTCCCTTGGATGATGCCGAGGTGACATACTATGTGGACGGCTCGTGCAGGAGGGGTCCTACAGGACAGAATCTAGTGGGGTATGCAGTAGTTTCTGATACCAAGATTTTAGAAGCAAAGTCTTTACCACACAACTTATCTGCACAAGCAGCATAATTTATTGCTTTGACAAGGGCATGTACCTTGGCAAAAGGTAAGAGAGTGAACATTTTTTACTGACAGTCAGTATGCTTTTTCTACTGTACATGTTTTTGCGCAGCAGTGGAAAAATAGAGGAATGATAACTTCTACTGGTAAACCAATTAACCATGCACAATTTATTTTAGACTTGTTAGACTCTATTCAGTTACCTCAGAAAGCAGCTATTTGCAAATGCGTAGTTCATACCAAGCAACAGGATAAGATTTCAAAAGGTAATGCGAGGGCTGATACAGCTGCAAAACAAGCAGCTTCAGCTTCAGAAGGTTTTTCTTTTGAGTGAGGAATTACAACCATCTGAGATCTTAGACCTAGGAATGTTAAAAGCAATGCAGACACTTACTACAAATGTAGAAAAACAGAAGTGGATAAAATGAGGAGCAATCCTTGAGGAGGGATTGTACATCTCCAAAGAAAAGAAACCGATTTTACCATCTAACTTATTTAGATATGCAGCTTTGTTGAGCCATGGGCAGTGCCATGTCTCAACAGGGGGAATGGTACAGTTAGTGAATCGAGTGTTTACAACGTATGGATTTACAAACTACACAAAAAATTTTTGTGCAGCATGCCATGTTTGTAACAAGCATCATGCACAAGGGGCATTGAAACCTAAGCAAGGGAGTTTCCCTATACCACCGTATCCTTTCCATACTATTTGTATGGATTTTATAGAGCTGAACAAATGCAAAAATAAGAAGTACTGCCTTGTTATTATAGATATGTTTTCCAAATGGGTGGAAGCTTTTCCAACTAAAAATCCAGATGCAGCTACTGTTGCAAAAGTCCTCGTTAAAGAAATTATTCCTAGATTTGGCATACCGGAAAAGATTTATAGTGACAATGGCACACACTTTGTAAATCAAACTATACAACAACTTAGCTGTTATTTCGGGATTTCTCAGAAAAATCATTGCGCATACCACCCCCAATCTGCAGGATTAGTAGAGAGGCATAATGGGGTTTTGAAAAATAAGCTTAGAAAATTAATTAGTGAGACACAAAAGAACTGGGTGCACTGTTTACCTCTGGCACTGTTGAGCATGAGAACTGTTCCAAATACAAAAGGGTTAACTCCTTTTGAAGTTCTGTTTGGGAGGGCATATTATACACCTCAATGGAAACCTCTCATGTCTGCAGAGCAGGAGGCTGACAGTTCACTTGCAGGGTATATGAGGCGATTTTTGAATAACAAACTTTTGCAGTTAAATTCTGTTTCAGATAAAGAGCAAACCAGACCATCAGAAGCAGCAGTAGCCCCAGGCGCATGGGTCTGGGTGAAGGTGGTGAAGAGAAAAAACTGGAGTTCTCCGAAGTGGGAAGGGCCGTACCAGGTACTACTGTCGACACCCACTGCAGTCAAGATTGCAGAGCGAGCGTCCTGGATTCATTTGACACACTGTAAACTGGTTAAGAACTTTGAACTGGACAAAAACCTTGTTACTGTTGTACAATGAGAACAAAATGACCAGGTATAGAGCAAACAGGGATGCAGAACAACCTCAGAAAACTTGCATAATTATCCTGATAGCTATACTGTTAACATTGATCTTTTCGTTGTGGCCTTTCCTTTTCCTAGCCACAAAAGTTGAACTGATTAAATGTGATAAGCCAACCATAGACTGGCACCCGAACTTTAACACTTATCAGGCAATTACACGTGTGTATGTTGAGACTTTTAATGTTTTGAATTGCTGGATTTGCACAGCCATACCAACAGCATATGGGGGGTTATTAATGACTGCAGTCCCCCTAGGGGTCAATGAGACCTGGGAAAATTTGGTTTATGACACCGTAGCTATCAAAGCATATGATAAAGTAGCACTGTATTTGCTGTGACACAAAAGGGAATTGTATGTTTTTATAAGAATGAAACAATTCAAGTGGATTGGAACAAGTGCAATGTAACTGTACATTACAAATGTTATACCAAAGCAAACAAAATGGGTACAGTTTGTAATTCGAATTATGACTCATTTCTTGATTCCATGCATAAGACTGTTGATCAAGTGCAACGTAATCCTGTACTTTTTAAACAGCTATCTGTAATAGATAGGAAAATGTTTCATGCAGGGCAGCCATTTCGTAGCAAAGTAACTACTAAGGTAGAGGATTGTTATTTTGTGTGTGGTAAGAAAGCATATAAATGGTTACCTGAGAATTGGTCCTGCAGTTGTTTTTTGGGGTACCTGGTCCCGGCCATATGACACACTGTAGTTTTGCCTCAGGGAAATATTCGAAATACCGAGATGTAGCCAAGAAAGCTGTCAGGAAGCCTGAAAATCCAGTGGGACAGATCGAGGCGGGCTGTAAAGATCATCATACCGTGGGTACCAAGCTGACGCACATGGACTTGAGTGATGCTGTCATATCGTGGGCAGGCATATTACCTGCATATGGCGCAGTGAAATCAATTTGGGAGCTGTGAAAACTGTCTAAACTTCTCAAAGTAATGAGTAATGCAACTGTTTCTGCTCTTGAATTGATAACTGATGAACTGAATGCTAGGAGAACTGTAGTGCTCCAGAACCGAATGGCTCTTGACTTCACCCTAGCGGCGAGAGGTGGTATGTGTGCTTTAATCAAAGAAGAGTGCTGTGCATATATACCTGATCATCAACATGAGATAAACGACCACCTTGAGGTGATACAGCAAGTGTCGGCTATGACCAAACCAGGCCCAAACCCTCTGATGGATGTTTTCCAGATTTTGTTTGGGGGGTGGGGTTCCATCCTAATGAACATCCTGATTGCCATTTGTGTGGGATTACTCCTATTAGGAGCATGCAGTTGTTGTGGTATTCCCTGCATGAAAAAGTTAATCAAAGAATTTATAGATATATCAGTTTCTGAGAATTTGTATCAAAGTACTGAAATTGAAGAATTGTTAGAATGTGAATCACTTTCATAAGTTTAAACTGAATCACTCTCTTAATTGCAAATCCTGAATGGAAGAGGTTAGGAGAAGAAGCAAACTGTTTATTCTTTTGAAAATAGAATTAGAAAGTATTAACAGGGGGGAAATGTCAGAAAAATATGTATTAATGTGTGTGCTTAATGCTAATTAGAAACTGAATAAGTTAACACGTTTTTCATTCTATTTTATATGCACTGTTTTATATACAGTTGAGTTTCATATGAGACTAAAAGATGCTTTTTGAAACTGCAGTGTGCTTTCTGAAACTTGCAAGATGCCCTCTGACCTAGTAATTGCTAGCACAGCAATTTTCATGTTTATGCCTTTTGGAAATGTACTTGAGAAGCAGGTCATTATCTGCTAGGTCAGGAAGAAATGAATGAACAATGCAATATTCTGTAATGTAATGATTTTAAACAATCAACTCTATTCGAAGTATGAGAACATGCACAGCTGCAGAAGTTAGAGATAACATAGACAAAGGACTGTTAGAAAAATGAACTGCAATCTATACTTGCTTTGTGCACGAATTAACCATAGTACCTTGAATGGTAACATTGCATATATCTAACCGGTGGTAGCCAAGGCCACGTTATTTTTCTTAGGAAGTTTCTCACAAAAATTGATAGTACCAGCAGAATATTGTAAAAACAATCACTACAAAATGATGATGACAAAACTTGTGATTTACTACGTCAGCTTGGTAGGCAATGTCTTATTAGAAAATGTATAAAAATGCCTGCATTTCCTGATTCTAGTTAGACAAACTCTGTATTAGCACGTTTTTGTCTCCTTGCTGCAAGTGCTCTAACCTGAACCTACCGTGTTTTGATAATTTTTAAAGTATATTTTTCCTTTGACAGTAGTTTTCCCATTTGACGGTGGGATAATTGAAATCCCCCATAACCAGTGTGTTCGGTAAAATTTGGATTGTCTTCAGTTTGGTTAAGTAGGCTTCATGGGTGTTGTGACTCATGGGGGGGGATCTGTAACTGGCTATGACTTTAATGGGGGTCTTACCCACTGTAACCTGGACCTAGATTAACTCCATGGAATTGTCCAGTCTAACTAGACGTGAGGTAAATTTATCTCTAATATAGATCGAAACACCACCTCCTTTGGTTTTCACATTTCTTTTGCAGTCTAAAGGTGTGAAAGGCATTGTAGCCACAGACATCACCATCTTCTAGTGATAGAAGTGTTTCCAGGGAGTGCAGTTTTTGGTTTAAGTTCTTACAATTTAGCAGAATGACCCTTATTTTGTTCTGATTGATTAATTTTATGTCGATAATGTTGTATTTGAGGCCTTGCCTAAAAAAGCCTAGGTGTGCCAGGTGCAAACCGTCTCTGGCAAACCAGCGAGGTTTGGTGACCATGGCTTCCCAGACAAAAACTGGATCGCCTTGGAATGACACCAAAAACTAAGCCAATTATTGAAATCAATCATTTTTTGTTTATACTGTGGTATCATTCTAGGTGAGGGTAGCATGCTGCTCAAGGCAAAGGACATACCTGCCTGGGACACATACTCAGAGAGCTTGACCATGTTTCTCTTCAACTAGTCCAGTGAGGTACATCTTAGGTCATTCACACCAACATGAACTATGATAGCATCATAACAGTACTTGTTGCTGAGAGACCTGAATGCATGCATAATTTGGTGAATCCTGGCACGGGACAGGCAGCTGACTGTGACTTTCTCCGTGTCCAGTCTAGTTAGTGGGACATCCATGTGTCTCACTATTGAGTCTCCAATGACAAGGAAACTTGATTTTTGAGTGTTAAACCTTACAGGCTTGGTGGGTGAGACCCTGGTGTTGCTATTGCATTTTGGAGATCTCTGGTGTTTCTGTAACTTTTTTGAGAGAACCTTTAACATATGTGGATTTATGTGTTTGATGCATTCTATGTGCATGAATAGTGCTACTATGTGAATATGTAGTGGTGGGTGAGTTGGCAACCTTCTCTGTGTTATTGTTTTGAGTGAGAGAGAACACGGATTCTAGATTCTTGGTAAAAATACATCTCTCGCACTTTGTACTAGACTGCGTTATTATTAGAGGGTTGTCTGTCTACATGAGGCAATTGCTACACTCAAGAGACCCAAGTTAACAAAGTTGGCAGGAGAAACATGGGTAGTCCAGTTGTGGATAATGCTAGTTTGAAGACTGTTGTCACTAGGGGTGGCTTTTTCACAAATAATCACAGAGGAGATTGGCGAATGGAAATTTCTGCCTGGGTATTAAGGGAAAATTTGTTAAATTTAATGGTCTTGCTTTTGCACACAATTATGTGGCAACCTACGTTGCTGCGCAACATGCAAACAATAAGAAACCTGCTCAGATGCAGGGCCTAAATGCCAGAAGCTAAAACTTGAAAAAAAACCTCAAAATTCAAAAGGAACAATGAGGATGTTTATTCTAAACCCTAGACCAGCCTGTCTTTACCAGTCAGGTGCCAATCAAACACAATTCTCTCACAAAAGTACAGATAGGCCCCTTGCAATCCAAGATGGCCTGGAAAATGTGCTCAGTACAAACAACCCACTACAAACAGTTCCAGAAGCAGCAGATCTGGATCTGGACTCTCCTACACCTACTAGCTACCCTAGTTTACATAGGAAACACTAGAGAATATTTAACACAGCAGAAAAATAGCAGTGAGACATTGAAAAAAAAAACATTTAAAACAGAAGAAAATCATCCAGGAGGCTCCAAAGAATTATTTAAACAGTTAACAGATCAGTTAATGAAGTACTGCTTGGTGGGAAAACCAGAACAGATAGCTTTAAAACAGTGACAAAATACTAGTAAATACTTAACAAACAGTGGAAGCAGCAACAAAAAAACTTGCTAAACAGTGAAAACAGCAAAATAAATTGATATTACAGGCACAGTGTAGAAGGCAATTGCAGTATAACAGTGTAGTTTAGTACACAGTAAATACATACAGTATAAAAGTAGGCTGCAAGCAATAAAAAAGTGCAGTAAATAGTATAAATAAGCAAAAAACAGGAAACATTTTTTTTGGAAGCTCAGAAGCCTCTAGTCATCTTGTATCTCAGCTCAGAGTTGTGGCTGGTAGCCTACTTCAGTTCATCTCGGTACAAAAGAGCAGAGACCTGCTCAGATGCAAGGCCTAAATACCAGAAGCTAAAACTTGAGAGGATGCTTATTCCAAGCCCTAGACAGGCCTCCCTTTACCAGTCAGGTGGCAGTCAAAAGCAATTCTCTCACCTGGCCGGGAAAACGTGCTCATTACAAACAACCCACTACAAACAGTTCCAGAAGCAGCAGGCCTGGATCTGGGCTATGCTATAGCTACTAGCTACTCTAGTTTCAGTGGAAACACTAGAGAATATTTAACACAGCAGAATACTAGCAGTGAGACACTGAAAAAAAAGTTTAAAACAGCAGAAAATCAGCCATGAAGTTCTAAAGAATGATTTAAACAGTTAACAGATCAGTTAATTAAGTACTGCTTCATGGAAAAATCAGAACAGGCAGAACAGATAGGTTTAAAACAGTGAAAGTGTTGCATTTGTTAACCAGGAAAGTCCATCTGGGTAAGGATCATTTTCATTTGAGGTATTTGGAGAAAAGCTCCACAAATATAAAAAAAATATGCATCATAATACAGTAGGTTCAATACAGGTAATACATAAATAATACATGGACATGTCATAATACAATAAATTCAATACAAAGAACGCATTGCCTGAAAAAAATGAAACAAGTGCAGTAACTTACAGATAGTACTGTAGTAGTAGACAGTATATATAATACAGTTATTTCAAAGTATTCAAAATCCTAGCATAACATAAGTTTTTACTCAGTCAGCAGCAAGATAACCATATAATGGATGATTAGTCTTTTTTGCTGATATTCTATATTTACAAGTACGTATATTCCATATTGACAAATGGACATGCAATGTTTGGTCTGTAGTGAGGGGAGGGGACTCGGGTGTTAATGTTTACTACTTCTGTCTGCTTGATAAGCCTCTGCTAAGGCGATGACTATACTTCTTCAAACTGTATTCTCCAGTTACACTCTGCAGATGCTGTAGAAACTTGTCTGAATTCAGCGTCATCTCCCTCTTTACTCACAGCCCTTATTCAGATCATCTGTACTTAGACTGACTCGGATAGGTCTGTTCTCCCCCATTTGCCCAGTGAATACCTCTAAGAACCATTCTAGAAAATTATTTGTAGCTGTCCCACTTTTTTACTTACTTTGTGTTTCTTCAGGGCCCCAGGTAGGGTTCTTCAGCCTCCAGAAAATATCTCACCCACAATAATTTCCATTATCATGAAGTACAATGACTGCTTTCCTTCCTTTGCTGCATCCTGCTTTTCTTCCCTACAGCAGTGCACTTTACCCCATTACTTTTAATATAAAAAAGATTGCTTCCTCAGAATGAGAGAATAAAATCTTACTGCCCTTCCACATGATGAGAGTACAGGGCTAAATTAATTTAGTGGTTGTTCTATTTTGGCACAAATTCTATATAAGGAGCGAATTTAAGTTAATGGTTAATGGTAGTGAATTTCAGATGAGAAGTCCATCTGCAGTCATACCTCTGGTCCATTAGGGAAATTGCTTTGAACTCTCCTACATTTGGAATCAGCCATAGTTTAGCATGACAGCAGTGGAATTCACAAAATGACTGTCTTGCTTTGCCAGTGGATGGCTGCACCCTTCCTCGTCTATGAGCTGGTTTGATTTGAATGCTTAGACCAGATGAGCAGTCAAACACTATGAGAAGCATTGCCGCAATGATTAAAGTCCTAACCTCACTGATACAAGACATACGGCTCGATGCTGAGCTTTAGTTATTGGCTAGGCTTGCAATAGTCTGCAAACTGATAGCCTAGTAGTTACCCATGAAACAATAAGGAGCTGGGCTTCTAAACTGTGAACAGCTTCCTTCCTTTCCTTGGCCTGCTTTACACAGATTATCTCTGCACCCCATGTGTATGTGTCTTCCCTTAATAGCTTGGATCTCTGTTCACACTTTATTGTGCTGGTATACAAGATCTGACCTACTTTTAGGATTCCAGTTCTACAAACACTTACTCCCCTTGCAGCTAGATTTCATGAAAATAAATCCTTATACAACCTGAGCCACGACTCACAAGCCACACCAATTCTCATTACCCCTAGGACCAAACTCCAGACCACGGCACATACTTTCTTTTCTCAGGCACCTACACTTTGGAAACTCTCTCCATTGACATTAAGGAAGTCAACATTTACTCCAAATTCAGAATGCAACTCAAAAAGCACTTCTTCATCTAAGGCAAATACTCCTGCTTCAACACAGGACATGTCACTTACCCTATCTCCTTTCAGAGTCTCTTCTCCTCTCATAAGAGTCACTGAAGAGTGGCATACTATACAAACTACTATATATATTGTACATTACACTCTGTGTGATTGTACATTGCACTGTGCTTGTCTGAGCTATTAAATTGCTGCTTATATTTCTGTATTTTTTGTTTATGAAATGTTTTGTATTTCACCTGGGCATTTGGAATTAAGACTCTGCAGTGATGCAGGGATGGTTACAGTAAAAGAATGTTCATTCCCCTTCTGTAAGACTTATTTTAAGTGTGGTCATGTCCATTGTATGGTTTGCTTGAGATCTTTAAGAACATTGCTTCTTAGGCAGGATAGAAAGTGCTGATCAATGTAAAATAAACTATTTTGGATCAAAGATGGTGGCATGCAGAAGAAAAATACTTGTTTTTGGCTGAAGAAATGGCATGGTGTTCATAAACACCAGCTATTGTGATCAAATGTCATACAGTATGCATGAAGTAACTTATTTGTGGTTCTTCCTAAAATAATTGTATCAAAATTAGTTATTTTAGTTGTGATATAGAACTGTTTTTAGCAAGGCAGTGTTCTTCATAGGTAAGTAGCCTTGTAACTTCATGATACATTTTAAATGTTATGAGTTACTTTCATATCTGTTGTTCTCATGTTATGTGATTAGGAAGTTGTTGGGTCAGTCTCTATGCCAAGGCACAGAAGTGAGGGAACTGCTCCATTATGTTTCATGTGCAGTCAATAATGTACAGCTTGAGCTGTTTCTTAAAATCTGTAATGTTCCATATAATGTGCCTATTTTAAGCAGTGTAATGTTCCATATAATATACATATTTTAAACAGCTTAAAAAGTATGAAAAGTTATGCTGCAGATGTGTTTGTACTGGCTTTTGCTTAGGGGCATTCCCAAACATAAGGCAGAAATTAAAATGTGGGCAGCTGAGGGACCCAATACTTTTGTGATAAGCTTGCTTATCAAAAAGGTGAAAAAGAGGATGAAAAAGAGTGAGACTTATAAAACTTCAAATGTGATTGTCTTTTTGTTTGATGTAATGCAGTATATCTAGAGTATGAATTCTCCATACTGGTAAAATGTGTTGTTTTTGCTTTTCCTCGCTAGGATAGTACCTGTCAAAAGAAATTACTCTTTTAGGACAGTCTGAATGATTTTTCTTTTTTAAGGTCTGTGAAGATGGTTGCAGTGGACGTTGCCATGAAGCCACGCTGATTTTTTATGATGATACAATACATACCATACATGTATGATCACGCGCAACATTTTTTTCTGTATTTTTCCTTGGTTGGGTAAATAAACTGAAAAAATATTTTGAGAAGGTAGATCATAAAAACAGACGTCTATTTGTTTTTTAGATTAGTGAAATGTTGCTAAATTGTGTCGGATTTTAGCAATACACAGAACTGCAAGTTTAAGGAAGCAAGAGGTTGAGTTCAAGTCATGGACTGCACCTATACACTTTAGGGCAGTAGGGCTATCCACTGGGTGAAATGACTCTGCAAATAAGAGGTTCAGTGTTACACCCATTGTCTACTACCCTCCTGCACACATTCCCTGGTGACCCCTTTCTTTTCCCCCCTTCTTGCCTTTGCACAATGTCCAAATTACCTTTATCTTACCCTTCTACTTTTTCTTGCATTATTTCAGCACACATTAACTGAGCAAGACTGCTGTGTAATAACTGTAGAAAAAATAATTTAATTAAGCCACTGGTCATTTTAGAGCCTTAAAAATCATCAAATGATCATCTGAAGAAACATGAATCAAAGAAATTGAGATTTGACTCTAATTTTGTATTTCCCATATCCTTTTAATACACACTAACTGGTGAAGACTGCAATTTAAAGAATGTGGCAAAAATAAATTATTAAGCTGGGTTCTGGGGGGGTAGTAGGCCTCAGAAATCAATGGGTTATAGATGATAAAAGGTGGATTTTAGAGCTTTTTTCCTAATTTTTGATCCAATGATAGTCTGAACAAAAATAATAAGTAAGGAAATGAACTGAGTTTTATATTTTTCTTTCAAGGAATGTATCCAAACTTGTTGTTCCTGGACAGTACACTGCCAATAGACAAGCTATAATAACCTTCTGCTCACATCTATTAGATTTGTGAGGAAAGTTAAAGAAATTACCACAGTGTTCTCAGCCCCAAAACATGATCTAGTGGCCTTCTGTGCACATCTCTCAGACATGTAAGGAAAGTTAAAGAAATAATGATCACACTGTCCCCAGCCCTCAAACAAGCTATATTAACCTATGTATACCTCTGCGGTATGGTTGTGAAGAAGATTAAAGAAATATTGACCAACCTATCCCAGAACCTCTCCCACAACACAAGCTACAGTGCCCTGTTCATACCTCTAGGCAGTGCTGGTTTTAGACTATGAGGGTTCAATGCACAGACCTCTACTATGTCTGTGTCAAAATTGGCTTATATAGACTAGGAGACCCCCAGCAGCTCTGAGAATCTGGAAATTCTGTGATGCATTTTATACCTTATTTTTTGAAAAATCACACACACATGCAGACACACACACACACACACACACACACACACACACACACACACACACACACACACACACACACTGCCTCTGACATTCCATGTCTATCACAAAATACGTTGAATTTTCCCACAAACATACACATACAGACACAAACATGCACACCTAAACACGCACCCATGCAATCCCACTCACATGCTCACAGACATATGCAAAATTCCTTTGAGGTATTGGATGAAGCCAGAACACATGGATAAGCTAACACAGAGACAGGTAGGGCATGCAGACTCCATGCTGAAGAAGCCACAGCCAAGAACAAAAAGAGGGCCCAGTGATATGAAAAGGCAATACTGCTCAGTCTGCGACTTTGTTAATGATCAGCTGCTTTCAGACTAATTCTGCTCTTCCCACACTCCTAATAAAAACCTCTTATTGTGTGGAATGCTGATATTTGTGAAGGAAAGTGAAACAAATTATGCCAGCTGCAAAACACACAAACATTTAATGCTAGCTTTAAACTGATTTCAGCAAATATAGTACATTATTTGACACTACTGCCACAACAGATCAGTGGCTGTCATTTAATAGTGATCAAACTAGATCAGGGGTAAATCACTTTTTTTCCAAAGATGACCTCTTTATCAATCAGTTAAAACCACTATATTGCTTATGTACAACAGATATCTACATTGTAGTTAAACAACAATAATAGCAATCACAGTAATGTATTTCAGGTTTGTTTCAGACAAATCCTCTTGAGTATTCAATCTTATTTCACACAAAACCACATTAATCTTGCAAAGCCAAATTAGTGCTTATTTAAACTGAGCAAGTGAGAACAAAGTAATTTAATTTTATCCACAGACAGCCCCCACACCGCACACACACACACAGCAGTTATAGACACTTCTTTGTGCAAGTCACACATCTTATTGTAAAAAAATAATGCCACATAATCTATTTCATCTTTGTTCCACACAATCAGTAGCCACACATTAAACTATTCAGTGTTGCCTCTCACAAATCCCATTAGTCCTACAAAGCTAGAAGAATGGTCAAACAACAGACAGTTAATCATTTCCTTCCATTGACATCCCCAGTAATTATAGCAACTTTGTCTGCTTCTTAAAAAATAAGGGCCACTCAATAACTTAAAGTATTTCATTGGCATTTACAATAAAATGTTGTATACTTTATGATGACTAACAGATTTTGCATTAGCATGCATTTTCAAAAACATGCAGTCTGAAACTCAAATTACTTTCTTTCAATATGTAACATGCTGAGGAATATATTAAGGGAGAAGTGGTCTTGCCAAGAAATAAAGGTGGCTTTTTCTCTTGTTTAGTTGGCTAACTCGTTTATGGTTCTGTTAATTAAATAGCTGTCCCAATGTTTCTGTTTTCTTCTCTGCCCATTTCATAAATGACCACCCTATGTCCTACACGATAATGGCATTGCCCTTCCAAGAGGATTCGATCTGGTTGACTACCAGGTTCAGAAAAAAATCACCTACCACAAACCATTGTACACTGATCCATCTCAGCAATACCATTCTGCTTTGGACCCTATAAAATCTCACATGCTACAAAATATTTACTCTCAATACTGTTCCTGCCATTGCCAACCTTTGTTCAAGGTTTATGGGCTTTCTGGTCAGTCCACATGTCACAGTTTAGACAATGAATCACAGAGCCTAACAGAACCTCAATGATCTGTCATTCATTCATTCTCTAGATTAGTGGTGGGACAACCAGAAAATCCAGAGATTAAGAAGGTGAGCAGCTCTTTCCTTGTAAAGTGCTGCAGATGTAGCTGTTTAGTGTAATTAAAAAAAGTCAGAATTTAGAAAAGCATCCCTGCCCATGTTGGACCCTAGCTAGCCACCTAGGTCACCTATGCCTAAGGCCCATTACACTCCTATGACAAAAGTTTTCAGTCCACACAACATAAGTTGTCATTCATAGTGAAGTCTGACCCTAGCTTCCGAGTCTTCAGTACTGTACTGCTCAGAGACAATGCTGGTTCATCTATGATGTCCCAGTTACATTCAAGAGTATCCCAGTAAATAGTGTTGCTGCCTTATGGATCACACATAGGAAGTTCTTGTTCAAACAATCTTGCATCATTATTTTTATTTATATTATTTTTATTTACTTGTGTTTCCCATGGTAGAGGACAGATTTAAGTAGGCCATTTCAGGCCAGAGTGGAATGTTACAGAAAAGAGAAAAACATTAAGTATGAATGTTTAATCTCAAACAAGGGTCAAAAGATCCTTTAAGTACTTTGGGAGGCAGATAAGGTTAATGAAAGGATATATTCTAATTACACTTCTAGGATACCCTTCCAATGGCATTTCTTTCTTCAGATGAGAAGTGGTAAATAGAAATGAACATCTATTTTATCCTATAATTTAGCTGTTAATTTGTATTAGAAAGCTGGACGCTGGATTGTTTTAACCTACCCTCCATTATAGGTGACTGAGAGTCATGTTACAGCAGTCATGTTATATCATACTTCAGTATATTTCATTGCATCTGATGCATTTTTGGTAGGTGCTAGAAGGACACAGGTTGGGACAATATGAGGTAGTGAAAACATACAAATAAGTTATGAAATGAGGGCAAAAAATGAGGTGTGGGAGCTTTTTATTTTAATTTACTTAAATATATTCAATAGTTGAGATGGTGAATGAACTGGTAATCTCAGACCCCAGAAGCATCAAGGAGTAAGCAAAAAGGTAATCGTAGACGAACACTTTCATTGATGATACAACAAACTAGCTAAAGTGATTGAGTCAGAAAGGTGAAAGGAGTGATAAGTAAAAAAAAAATGGTGAAGCATGTGGAATACATTGCTAGATAAAAGAAATCATCAGATGCACTGGAAAATGTAAAAGGAAATACCAAAATGCTTTACTGGAAAAATGGCACTACAGGTCATGCAGAAATTCTGAATAACTCTTTTTGTATTTGCAGAGAAGTAATGAGTCAAGTTGACAACAGTAGATTATTGGCTAAATATGCATGACGACACATAAACAGATGAGAAAAAGTCTGTGCAGAAATAAATTTTATCAGCAAAACAACCAGACATAAAAACACATGGCACCTGTAGTAAAATGCATATGCCATAGTCTAGAGTGTAGACAGAATTCATATTAGTGTTCTTTAATCTACTCTAAGGACTGCACAGGCATAACCAACAATGCATTAGGACTAGATTGCCCTCAGAATAGAGGGGCAAATAAATAAAGATAAACTTGTGCACTGAGACTGTAGAATAGTCTGTGTGGCTGTCAAGTAGAACATGATGTGCAACAGCATGGATTCAATCAGAGCTTTTGCTGGCCCAGCTAAAGATCTGCAACCGACTGTTACATGAAATGTCTCAACCAGGGTAGCAATATACACTGGTGCATTTTCAATACAAACTTTAACACTGCAATCAGTTGCTAAATTGCTGTGAAATTAAAGGTTATTGTTAAAATTTTTTAGTATGTTCAGCTTTATAATTACTCTGATGTTACTACAGTAAATATTTTGTTTGTTACTGAAATTTTACTTTATATATAATAATTAAGAAGTGAATTGCCTTTGGCATGGATCTAGGCAGAAACTGGTTCATTTAGTTTAGCTCATGGGTCAGGCTAACAGATTAATTATTTAATTGGAACCTTGGGAACAGATAAAGACAGGAATGTGTTTTGTCAGCTGGATAAAATCCATTTAATTGAGATCCCCCAAGCACTAAGGCTTAGACACCTTTATAGTGGAAGGCCAGGAAAGTAAGGAAGAGAGGAGAGGACAGAACAATCTGATGGTTATAAGTGTCAAAAAGCTGCACCATGAAAACATGATGTGTGAAGTAAATGGCAATTTCCATTTAAATTTTGCATGAAAATCAATGAATGTGAAGTACAGAGGTGCTTAGCATCATTTCCTCCATTTTATCTGGAAGTAAAAATGTCACATCTGTGTCCAGCTCATTTCCACTCCTTCACATCAGTTCATCCAGGCTCACATCACTAAAGCTTGGTGATAAGAGATATGGCAACTTCAACTATACATAGTCCTGCAGCATACATAACAATGTTCATCGATACATAACAAAGCTTTTATTACAAAGCCCCCTAACACCCTCTTTACTTTATTATTCTCATTGAAGATTGTTACATTCCAGGAAAAGCACAGTAATTGACAAATAGTGTAAAATATGTCTTTGTCTCTTTCTCTATGAATCTGTAAGCTTGGATGACCCAGAAAGTAACAAATGAGCAATGACATCTCACTCATATGTAAAACAGCCAAATGTGACATGGGTACCTGCCAGCTCAGGTTTCTATGCATGAATAAATGTAATGCAAGCTCAGGTGATCTGAAAAAGTATCAGTAGGTCATCCAATTTATGTGTCCTAGGGAAAGGGAAATCAGGTGGGTAAAAGGTCCTCAACACAGTTAAGAAATTGGTAAAGACGATGGAGTAAGTGAGCACATGAAATGGAGATAACTTTTCTTGGACATGCTGGAAAAGGCAAAAGGAAGATATGATTAGGGCATGCATATTTAAAAAGGATAGGTGTTTGAAAGGAAAGACCAATCTGCAGAAAGACACATATGGTAGCTGGAAATACGATGTTTCACAAATGACATAATGAAATATTATTTGACAGAGAGAGTTGAGGACCTCAGAAATATATTTCATGTGTAATATTTGAAAGAGCATTTATAAAGAAGGGATTCGAGGATTGTTGCAACACAAAAAAAGACATTATGGTACAATAAGTAAGACGTCAAAAGCCTTAATGGGGCACACTAGCTGTTCTTCCACACCTTCAGAAACTTTTATATTTAAGTGTTAATTACACTTTGGTATTTCAAGAAAAGAGCCTTATGACAAACAATGTGATCAACGTTGCTTACATTTTCTAATGCTATCTGTACATTAGAGATATCTGACATCTTCTTACTCAGCTGATTCTTTGTTCTGAAGTAATCCCTGCTTAGGAAATCCTTCTCTTTCAACAGATTAGTAGCCATTCAAGTATGTTTACATTTCCTGGAGGCCGTTGGCGCCTGCTGAGTCCAAGGCTATAATAAGATAGGAAGAAATGACAGGAGCTTAATCAAGACTCAGTGTGACTAGATTCTTGATAGTTCTTATGACATCTGATGTCACTGGGGTATATCCACCCATTCAACAAAACAAATAATGTAATATTAGGGAAGAAGAAAGGCATAGGACAAAAACAGGGGGACTTAAATATGACATCCTGCTTCTGTATAATATAATATAATATAATATAATATAATATAATATAATATAATATAATATAATATAATAAATGGGACATTCATGTTTGATGCTGGCCACAAGATGACATGATAAAGGTACAGAACAGTAACACACATACACACCAAACATGCACACTCGTGCGTGCGCATACACGCACACACACACACACACACACACACACACACACACACACACACACACACACACACACACACACACACACGCACACACTTCTTTTATTAAACTAAAATAATTTTTAGAATTTTTCAATGCAAATTATACAATGTAGAGGTTAACTGCTGCTTAGTTCTCTAAAATTTTGCAAACTGCTGCCTGATATCTTGGGGGAAATTATTTTTGTTTACTATCAGATCTCATGGTCAGTTTATAATTTGATGTGCTTATACTGTGGTGAAAAAAATCAAAATTACTCATTTAGCAAGTCTTTGATCTTCCAAAAAGTGCAGATAAAGTTTAAATTAAAGCAATGTATCTGCATGTGTCACGAGTTATCTGTAACTGAGATTTCTTCAAAGCACTCCTCTGCCCAGAATGTTATTCTTCTGTCAAGGGTACAGATTTTGAAAATCTAAGCACATCATCTCTTTAAAACCAGGAAACATTGCTTCTCAGCAGCTTACTTTCCCAGATTGTTTGTAACTTGTTAAGGCATACAGTAGGACAGCATTGGCTTATTCAGAAAGAATAATAACATGACCAAACTGAGATAAATAGGAAAAATGGAATTGTAAAATGCAGCTCAACAGGAGTTAAATATGCAGAAGTGCTGATACAGAGCACATAACAAAGCCATGTATTATTTATTTATTTTTTTTTTATTTATCATTTGTTGACCGGGAATGTCCGACTAGGTTCCACAGAGCCTGTTTTCAGCGGAGGCCCAGGGAGAAATGCCCAGTCTGCATGTCTTTGGAATGAGGGAAAACAGAAAAGAAACCCACGAACACCACACCACAACAAGAACATGCAAACTCCACAGGCAAGGCACCAGCCGAGAATCGGGCAAGAGAACCTCTTGCTGTGAGACAATTAACACTATGCACCACTGTGCCGCTGCATTAGCAAAATGGCAATTATCATGCAACTGGATAGACCATTATATGATATGTCAGTCTGCCCCAATGCCATCTGCATGCGGTGGCATGCTTGCCATAATGAGTACTCACAAATAAGCAGAAGCATGACATGTTAGCAACATGGGCACAACTGAGTGCCCACATATGAGATGCACAGCAAAGTTCAACTTTGTTTATTTTACAAATGGGAAAGAAATGGGTATATGGGCCAGAAAGAAGGAAGAGCAAGAAGGGGAATATACAGAAAGGCAATAGATAGGTAAACATGGCATGAGACTAGCAAATGTGGTTCATTTTTTTTTTTTTTTTATTGGACAGATCCCCTTTTTTAGAGAAGGGGGGTACTGAGGGAGAGAAGAAAAGGGTCAATGTGGCTAGGAACAATGGTATAGGGATGGCAGCAGTGACCAAATTACAAACATGTAGCACAGATGAAGACTGACAAGAAAGGTGCTGTTACAAAAGAGGAGCTACAATTAAGATATCAGACAGACATACACTGGATATTCAGTGATGAGGAGAATTTACAACCACAGAGGAAGATGAGTGGCACACAAGGAAAGGCAATGCAATGAAGTGGTAGAGAGTGGGGTGAGGGCCACCTGCCAAGTCATTTAAGCGGTGAACCTACTCAGAAGTCAGTCATCTCCATGGCTGACAGCACATTTGTGCTCCAGCAGAGCTGGCCCAATGGTTGTGGTTGGGTGCCTATGAGACTCTGCCAGTTACATGAAGATGTGGTCCAGAGTGCCACAATGCAGTGCAATGTCAGTAATAAGTGGCACAAGTAAGGGTAGTAGCACAGTAACAGATTCAGTTAAAGCCACACAGCAGTCCTGCATACTGTGAATAAATATGCAAAGGTTAACGTTTAAACAGAAATCCAAAACTTGACAGTGCAGTGGTAAGCAGGTGAAGCAGAGATATAGGTTTGGCAGCAATACAGTACATTTACCCCAAATTCTGGAGAGTCTGGCCTGTCAATTTTTTGCTATGCAATCTTCTGTGCTGCAAAACACACACACACACACACACACACACACAAATGAGTACAGAAAAAATATGGAAATCATAAATAGACTATACCTATCTGTTCAGGCCTACTGTCACATGACATGACACTGTATAAATGAATCTTTACTGTAACAGTCTGTTTGCCTGTTCCTAACGTCAGGGTTGCTCCATCACGATTATTTAGTTGTGTAAGAAGTATTCACCAGAACATGTAATGACTATGGCACCACTCATGTCCCTGATAACAGAGCTCCAGGTGTCAACTTTATATAGGGAACCCTCATAGCTATCTTCCAGAAGGCATTCCCACTGCAACATGTGTGGCTAGTCAAGAAAAGTTTTAGTCTTTGTGATGCAACATCGAGGAGTGAAAATGATAGCTGGGCTACAATTCCACATATCAGGGGTGGCAGATGATGTACATCTATGAGCAGTTGAGTAGCACAATGTCTGTGCTTATCAGAGTAATGCACATGGTCAGTAACATGGATCAGAATGACAGCTGTGCAGCCATACTCCCTATGTGACTTACATGCTCAAACATGGCCTTGATGGGCAGCTGGAGAGTGCAGTATCCATGCACTGTATATGTATAGCAGCAAGGCCCAGCTACAAACTCATTCACACTATAATTTGTCACAGTGCACATGCAAGAAACAGACTTGGTCTCGTTGTGTGTAATAAGGTTAACAACACATTACATTATTGATCTGATTCAGAGAATAATAGACATAAGTGCCATGCTCTGCACACTTTAAAAGTGCAAAGAATACTGTGGTCATCGCACTTTGACAGACCACTCTTCAGAAACAGACAGACTACAGTAAATAGAAATGCAATTGCAGAATACCAAAATGAAGGGAAATGGACACCCGCCAGAAGTACAGGTAATTTACATCATATTGCAGGGACAGCTCCATGATATATGGCTGCCACACACAACTGCCACACCCTATTGATAACTGTATATTGCATTGCACAAGACCATACCTTCCACAGGAGTGGTGGTAGGGGCTGTTGGAAGATGGATGTTGTCCATATAGACTCACTGGTCCACATGTGTTTCCACAGGTGTACTTGAGCTGTCATGTTGCCATCAAATTGACAGTGAACATAGAAATTTACACCACAGAAGTCATACATTGAACTGTTGCCTCTGGACACATGGCAGATATATCCTGGGCATGGATAGGGCAGATAAAGCCTTCAGAGCTCAGTTGTGGTAGGAAAGGGTGTAGCAGATAAACGTTGTTGGTGGACACAACTGCACAGTGCTACAGATATGTCATTGGGTGGCTGACATGATATTGCAAGGAAAAGGGCACAAGAGATAGCTGCTGTCAGGTCTGCCACCAGGGCTGTTCCTATAACACATCATCAGCTTACAGAGATGGAGCAGTTTTTAATAATACTCAGAGGTGAAACTGACAGGACCCTGATTATGGAAGATGGTTTAGATGTTGTAAGGAATGCCTGAGTGACTGTTGGAAGGGCCATAGATGAGTAGTGGCAAATATTATGAATATAACACATTGGTAGCTCATCTACCTGGTGTATGCAGACTTCACCATGTGCTTTTCTGTTATCCAAGAATATCAGAATTTCAGCTCAAATCACCTGGAATGCAGGCAATGACTGCCTATGTGTTTGTGGAAAGTAACAGGATTTTGTATGTAACATAAGATGATACTGGAATGCATGTCTGCACAGTATACTCACACACGGCATCACCCAGGGACATCAGGACAGTAAGGGATGTATCCTGCACAAACAGGTGTGTATGTGTTTAAAGCATATGGATATTCCTGGCATCACCTGTCTGCCTGATACACAGTTAGTGGATGGAGGTCAGATATGTACCAGTTAAACTTGGCTATCTGTATACTTTCACTGATAGTAATGGCATTTTGCACATGGAACAGAAAGATTACACAGTAATGCAGCCAGCAACACCAGCACTGAAGAGAACATTCCTCTTCCCCACAACTGAAGGGACTATAGTAGCCTTGGATGCCTTTCCTGCATCATAAGAATGTATTAAAAGATGTCCCATAAACAGAAGACATGGGTGTGGTACCCATGTGAAGAAGTCCAGCAGTTAACTGGTAGAACTATTCTGTATGGGGAAGTTTATGCATCTACAGTGCTCACAAAGAATCAATAAACTAAAGCCATGTTTTCAAAGGAACAAAGAAACTAAAATAAAATGCCTGTTGAACTGATGAAAATATATGGTAAACACAGTGGAAGTTAAGTCTTTTAATCCAAATCATATACAAAAACATTTGGCTCACCTTCAAAAATCTGTCATTCATGAATCTATCTAGTCATGACTTTTGCTAATTCCTTTACATAAAATCATAACATAAACTAGTGCATGAGGTGACACTGGCAGTTTCTTTGAAGTCTTAGTGCCAGACGTGAAGATTTTGTTGTGATGATATCTGGTACTTGCTGGCAGTCTTCAAAGTGTCTCAAAGCCTACAACTTTAATCATTAGAATGAAAGGGGAAGCTAAAACAAAGCCATTGCTAAAAGGGGGCACTAAATAATAAATACATAGGGCCGCATGTATTGAAACAGCTATTAAAGATTAGAGTTGCTCCTCACTGATGACTTTGTCATCCATGCAAATCTGTACTGTTATTCCTGATTCCTACTACCTGCCACACCTTACTAAAACTTAGCAAGAGTCTTTTATGTGGTAAATCTCATCAAGCCTTTAGCAGTTGTGACACAATTTTGCATTTTGGCGTTGTTGACAGCTGCGTTTAATGCATTGTTCTTTCATTATTATCATTATTTCATAGGGCTGTCTGTTTAGTTTTGCTAACAAACTATATAAATAAGTCACAGGCAAGTGCTACTGATCAAAGTACATTTTCAAAGTGAGATATGACTGAAATTACATAAGTCTCCATAATATGGAATAATAAAGGTAGTTTACATATATGTCATGAAAAAAAAAACAAGTGTACCTTTAAGTACAATACAGCAATAGGTTCATAGATATATACTACACTAACAACCACAAGGGCCTTTTAAAGCCTAGCAGACAAGATTTGTGCCCTAGAGGTTATTTTTAGGGGTATGTGTAAGCTAGGGTGTGAGTGATCAAACTTTTACAGTTAGAGACATAGGTGACAGACCAGAGTAAATTTCTGATTTCCTATCCACTGGTTCAGGTTATCTTTGAACAGGGGTCAGGGAAGAATTCTGCTTTGCATGGATGGTAACATGGATGGGAAGCCTGTTATAGAAAAGTGGTATTCTCTGAGACACATACCTGTCTATCTCACATATCCTATTTATATCATAAGCAAGGTGTATGTCCCTGGGTCAAGTAGTGATGATGCTATTTGTTTTGTGGATATACAAGAGGTCCATCAGAGAAGGATTCTGTAATACCTTGTATGCCAGACATACATGGGCCACCCCTTAATAGTCTGTAGGAGACAGAAGATAGGAATAGGGCTTTAAGATGATTTGCATAAAACATGGTATTAGCACCCTGTATTCTTTTTGTGAGAAACCTCTCTGAATGTTCCAGTTGTTCCATGTGCCTGATCCATTATATAATGAAGGGAGCATTGTACTCAGTGATAAGTCTAATGAGGACTGAGTACAGTAGAATGATGACTTTCTTGGACCTAGATTCCATAACCCTTACTTATAATTTGATCAACACAAAATGATTTCATACTACTTAGACACATATTGGTGGGAAGCCGGGTTACTGTCTACATATGTACCAAAATCCCTAAATACTAGGTCTACTCACATGGTGTGTTATAAATTAAGTAGTTTTCTGCAGTAGCCAACTTCCCAAAGGGTACTATTATACATTTCTTGACACTGAGTTTTAAACCGTGCCTATGGCACCAGTCACTTCTCTGTATTAGCCCTTCCCAGAGGACATTAGTATCTTGGGGGATTCTGGGTCTTCTCCCAGTCTGCAATCACCTGTAAACTTGGTCAGACAGAGGTCTTTGACATTGGCCTTGACTTTCAAGAAGTATATGACAAAAAAGAGAGGGCCCAGCAATGAGCCCTGAGGGAGTCCACAATTGACCAGCGTCTTTGTGAAGGTGGACTCACCAATTCTAACTTCCTGGGTCTTATCAGCCAGCCATCTAGTAATCAAGGATGTAACATAGTGATTTATGCCTAATTCCATGATTTGCTTTACAATGTCCAAGTGGGGTATTGTATCAAATGCCTTGGCCGGGTCAAGTTAGGCATTATGAACTGTTTTACCCTTGCACAAAAAGCTTTACTTGTATAAACATTAAATCACCTTAAATAGGACTCGAACCCACAATACCTATCTTAAAGACCAATTCCTTATTCACTAGGCCACTGGGGGGCTAACAAAAGAAAGGAGACATTGGGCCTGCAGACCTCAAACTCATGTAAATCTCTTTGGGAGTCTGTTGGTCTACAATTTTACCACACTGACCCTTTAAGTGAGTACTTGGTTAGCTGCCCTTGTAGGTCATTTTAAGCCTAGCCAATTTCCCCTTCAAGGGTGATGGTCAAACTGTATTCCTTTTGTCTGTGAGTAAGTACCTTAGTCATTACACCAAATCCCAAACAGTTATTATTTTCAAGACATAGGTAAATACTAGGCTAGATACTCTTGCAGAATATATACCAACACTGACCACAAACCACCGACTGTAATAAAGTGACAATCAGGAAAAACAATTTTCTTTTATTCTCTAGCGCTTTGGTGTTTCCACCTTCAAGGAATATCAAACAGTAAAATTACAAACCAAACTTGCCTATATAATACATTCAGTTAACAACACATGCCTACTAATTATACGACAATTTGTCTTAAAGCAAACACTTCCAATTTAATTAATTGTTAAGACCATTAGGTATCATTGTTTTATATTATAAAATAAAAATGCTTTCTTTATATAATAATTTTTGTTTTAATACATTTTCATCCATACTTAAACATTTTACACTTTCTAAATCAATACCCTGTAACAGGGACCCATTACTATTATGAAACATCCTAAAATGAGCAGCAATTATTTAATCCTCTCTAATATTTTTAACATCTCTCATATGCTCCATGAATCTAACACAAAAATCTCTTTTAGTTTCCCCTATGTAATAAAGTTCACATGGACATTTCAATGCATATATTACCTCTCTCATGTGTATGTATCTCTAGGCTTGAATTTAACCCCATTTATATTTTTAAACGTGTTGACTATATTGTTACAAATACTGCATCTATTGCAGCATATTGAACCTCGGCTCAAGATAGTTCTTGGTATAGCTATTCTTGGCATGGAAAATTTTCCATGTACCACCATATCCTTTAAATTTCTACCACTTTTGTAGGAGAAGAATGGCTTACAAGGAAGAATGTTCGCCAAAACTTTATCTCCCAACAAGTATTTCCAATAATACTCTATTAAAGTTTTAATTTCATCACTTTTTATATTATATACTGTTACATAATAAATGGCATCTCCCATCCCCTTATTCTCCTCAAAAAAACTACTGTCCTGGTATTTATTCCTTCTTTTATTTATATATACATCCCCTTCCATATTTAACTTTCTCATTATTTTAATATAAGCCTTTTCTAAATTATCTTGGTCATAGCCCCTATACAAAAACATTTGGTTGGTTCTTTCCATCTCTTTCAATAATTCATTCTTATCACTACATAACCTTGAAACACATATCAATTCACCATATGGTAAAGCTTCTAACACATGGGGAGGGTGACAACTGGTGGCATGTAGATATTGGTTGCCGTCCACAAATTTCCTATGGATATTGGACAAAATACTCCCATCTTCTATGCCCTCCAAAACAAGGTTGAGATACACAACTTTATTCCCTTTTTGTAGTCCATCAAAAGCAAGACCAAAGGGATTCCTATGCATATCTGTTATAAAGTTCTCTACCTCTTCTTCACCCCCCTCACATATAAAAATCAAATCATCAATAAACCGAAAATAAAAATCCACGTTTTTTCATAAAATCCAAATTAAATAATTTTTTCTCAAAAAAAGACATGAACAAGTTTGCATACATGGGGGCAAAGGCTGCTCCCATCGCTGTACCTTGTTTCTGTCAATATATTATATTATCAAAATAAAAATAATTATTTTTTAAACAGAACTCAACTATATTGGTGACAAAATGAGATAAAGGACCATCACCCATAAAATATTTTATCGCCTCTAAACCATCCTTATGATGGATGGAAGTATACAAACTCTTAACATCAATCACCAGCCAGTATCTAGTTTTATTCCATACTACCGGGGAAATTTTTATGTAAAAAGTCTACACTATCCTTAATATATACAGGGGATTTAAGCACATAGGGTAATAATAACTCATGTAGTGTTAAACTAATATTGTGTAAAAAATAATTGCAAGCAGAAATAACAGGTCTTCCTGCAGGTTTAACTAAACTTTTGTGTATTTTAGACTAACAGAAAAAATAGCTATTTCACTTCTTTGGTTAAATAACCTATCCTTAACATCTTTTTCTTTAAAATAACCTAAGGTAACACATCTATCCAGAATTTCTTCAAATTCCACCATAGGTTTATAGGTTCATAGGTTCATAGGTTCATACTAGGCTATCTGCCCTAGGGCATTTATAAGCCTAGCCAGAGTGTGTTTGGCTTTCGCCACCCATTTTAAATTAATTTTGCTATGCCCTTTTTCGAGGTTAGTATACTGTTCCTCTGTCTAACAGTGACACAGAAGTGATACCCGGGGTAAACCTACGATCTCCCATCCACTCATTAAGATTCCTCTTAAAGAGAGTCAATGAGGGACTCTGCCTAACCTGGACTGGGATTTTATTCCAGAGTGAAGGGAGCCTCTGGGTTATGAATCTGTCCCTCCAGCATGTCCTATTTATTTCAGTGCTGAGGTTCAAGTCTCTCAAGCGTAGCTCAATGGGATTTGGATTTTCTGAGGTGCAGCATGTCCATTAATTCCGGGTTGGACATGGCTTTATACATCAGGCACAGATCACCTCTGAGCAGGCGGTATGCCACTGACTAGAGCTGGAGTTTCTTTAACCAGACAGCATATGGCATCTATTTGAGCCCTTTGATCCCCTTGGTGAGGTACTTTTGGGGTCTTTCCAGTTGCTGCAGGTGTCTGGTAAGGTACATCCCAAAAGGGGCATTGTACTCAATTATGGGCCTGATGAGGGATGAGTAAAGAGGCACAATGACCTCCCCTGATCTAGATGTGAATCCCTTCATGATTAGGTGGCTATATAAAATGTTTTTCTAACCACTTTGGCCACGTGGTTGTCAAATGAGAGATTGCTATCAACTTGGGTCCCCAGGTCCCTAATTACTTCTTCTGTACTTAATGGATTACCACCTATGTGGTAATTTGTGGGCACTTTGTTTTTGCCAAAGGGGATGACTATACACTTTTTGGCATTTAGCTTGAGGCCATGGCTCTGGCACTAGTTATCTGTTTCTATGAGGCCCTTTTGGAGGATGCTTGTGTCGGCTGGAGAGTCGATTATGGCGCCCAGTTTGCAGTCATCTGTGAACTTGGTCAGCCACAGGCCTTCCATGCTTGCCTGTACCTCCAAGAAATATATACCGAACAAGAGAGGTCCCAGAACTGAGCCTTGTGGGATGCCACTTGTAACTGGTTTGGAGTCTGACATGGCTCCAGCAATTCTAACCATGTGGGTTCTGTCCTTGAGCCAGTTTGCAACCCATCTAGTGACATAGGGGTTTATATTTAAGCTTGTGAGCTTATCTATAATGCCCGAGTGGGGTATTGTATCGAAGGTTTTTGCAAGGTCCAGGTAGGTTGTGTGGACCACCTTCCCCTCGTCAATGGCCTTGGTGACTGTTTCAAAGAAATTGACCAGGTTTAAGAGGCAGGATCTGCCCTTAACAAAGCCGAACTGGGTAGGATCCAGTGTCTGTAGGTCCCCAATATCTTTATTTATGAGGTCCATGATGATCCTTTCCATAGCTTTACAGACCAAGCTAGTCAGGCGTATGGGGCGATAGTTTCCAGGATCCATTGAGGCACCACCTTTGGTGGAGAGGGACCACTGTTGCTGTATGCCACTCTTTGGGTACATATCCTGTAGTAAGGCTGAGACTGAACAGTAGTTTTATGTTTGGGTTTAGCTCTTCTTGGAGTTCATGTAGGGCCAGCCGGGACACCGTCTGGTCCCATTGATGCTGTGTTTTTTGCTTTGGAGAGGCGGCTCTTACCTGAGCATCTGAGATGTCAGGGGGGCAGCACTCTGCTGGGATAGATATTCGCCCTTTTGGTGGGGGGGGGGTTTGCACTGAACCTGTCAGCTAGGATGTTGGCAATGTCTGTGGGTTCGGTGTATTTTTTGTCATTTTGGACTAATTCTGAGCATATCTGGGAATTCCCACCCAGGTTCCTAACATAACTAAAGAAAGCCTTGTGATTATCCTTAGTGTCCTGTGCAATTTTTCTCTTGAAGCTGGCCTTAGACGATTTTATGAGTGCCCATAGTTTTTGCTAATACTGATCAGAGATGCCTTCCCTTTTTGGGATTTTGCTCTATCATGTAGTAGCTTCCTCCTTCTATTGTATAGTTTGTTTATGGCTGGGGTCCACCAGACAGGACGTCTGCCTTTGGAGGATTGGGTCTTGGTTTTATTTGGGATTGCATGATCCATGCATTCCTGAAGGTGTTCATAGAATGCATTTATAAAGGATTCTGTGGTCTGGGCCGTATTTTCCACAGGCCCGGGGGCTTTGATGGATTCCACCTCGGTTTTGAGGAGTATGAAATTTGCTTTAGAGAAGTTTTTCACTGTGGTTTTCTGGGCAGGAGGTGGGGTCGGGATGTGAATATCCAGTGAGATTAGATTATGGTCTGATCTTACCAGTGAGGGATACACTTCTGGTCTGGAGCATAGAGTCCCCATGTTGGTGATGATCAGGTCCAGTATGTTTTCCCCTCTTGTGGGAGTGGTAACAAGTTGTTCCATAGCATTTGAGTTTATAAATTCTAGGAACCTTTGGGCTAGGGTGTTGGAGCTAGAGTAATGCTCCCAGTCTATGTTTGGGTAGTTGAATCGCCCAATATAATGGTGTTTGGAGAGACCTTCATATTTTCCAGTGTTCTCAGGAAGGCTGAGTGGGGTTCCTGGGTTTGGGAGGGTGGTCTGTAGCAGGCTATAAACTGGAAGGCAGTTTTATCCACTGTTAGTTGCACATGGATAGTCTCTGATGCTTCATGCTGTGCCACCAACCTGGAGGTGTGGGTATCTTTGACGAATATTGATACTCCCCCTCCTTTTGTGGCTCGGTCCAAGTTTTGGGGCTGAAAAGTATGGTATGAGGTATAACCTGGTAGTGCTGGGGTGCTCCCAGGAGCCTTAAACCAGGTTTCTGTTACTGCACAGATATCGATGTTCTCCATGCTAAGGAGTGTTTCGAGTGCATGCATCTTGAGGTTTAGACTTCTTAGTTTCTTATCCCTTGTGATACCTATGGAGGCGGGTTTGTCTTTTGAGCCTTGCCTAAAAAAGGCACTATGGGGGTAGCAAGAGCCTTTGCCAATATCTGAAAGCCCAGGGGTGACAGGTGCAAGCCTTCCTTAGCGAAGCATCGTGGCTTGTCGAGCATGTCATCCTAGGCTGACAGGCATTGGATCCCCTTTGAATGACACCAATACTTAAGTCAATTGTTGAAATTGATTATCTTGTCTTCATATTGTGGCATCATTCTTGGTGGGGGTAAGATGCTACTCAAGGTCAGGGTCATACCGGCCTGGGCTACATGCTCAGAGAGCTCCTCTGTGTCTCTTTTCATGTAGTCCAGGGAGGTACGTCTCAGGTCATTCACACCAGCATGGACAATGACTGAGTCATATTTGTACTTGCCTTGGAGTGACCTGAGTGCATGTGTTATATGGCCGATCCTAGCGCCCAACAGGCAGCTCACTGTGACCTTCTCCTTGTTCGGCCTGGTGAGCGGGACGTCAGTGTGCCTGACGATAGAGTCAGCTATTATAAGTGTATCAGGTGTGTTGTTTAGACTTAAGGGCTGTGGCTGTTTGGCACACTGGCTTTGTGAGCTATGTGTTGCACGTGTTTTGTTTTGGGGTAGCGGTTCCTTGGGTGTCTGCTTTGGGGGTCTCTGCTGCTTAGACATAATTTTATTTAGAGCCTCCGAGTATGTTTTTGTGTGTTTATGTGTTTGGTTTGCTGTCGTGGTAGGTCTATGTGAGACTGGAATTGTAGTGAGTGTGGTTTCCTTCTCCTCCTGACTGGTTACGCCAGTACTGAGTTGAGAGAGCTTAGCCTCCAGTTTGGCTATATGGTTGCATCTCTCACATGTGTTGGAATTTGTTGGGAGGAGGAGAGGGTTGTCTGTGTACATGAGGCAGTTGTAACATTGCCTCAAGATTCCCAGATTCACCAGCTGGACCGGAGAGGAGATTGACAACTGACCTTTGGACATGCTAGAATAGTACTGGGAATTTCTTTATAATTGAAAAAAAGGGCCAATGGGGAACAAGGTACTCAAGGGGAGTTTGTGAGGGTGTAGTGCTTTTAATTTTTTAGTGCTGTCTTAGTGAGCAAGTGCCAGGTAACTTAAATGCAATGTGTTACAGGTAACTAAAATGCAAAAATGAAAAACAGTAACTTTCTTTCAAGTGAAACAAGGAAATAAGTACAGTAAGCAATGTAGATATCACTAGGGATCCACAGAAGTGCTGAAAGGCCGTGTTTTAGGTGGAATTAGTGTTTCAGGGAAATAACAATCAAACAAACTTGCTTGCTCATATTTATTTTTATCACATTTCTCATAAACTTCAGTGTTATTTAAATGCTCCATACACATACTATGATATTGTAATACATTCATAATAACTATTTTGTTCCCTTTGTCAGAGGGTTTGATTATTATGTCCTCTCTTTCACTCAATATTTTCAAAGCTTGCCATTCTTTCAGAGTTAAATTATAGGACACTTCATGTTTATTTAATAATACTTTATCACAAATATTTTCACCCCCAAACCCAATCATGGAGCCAAATTGTGTAATACGTTTATTGACAAACGGTGGCATAAACTTATTGGACACTGGTATGTGAGAAACATCAATTTTACAATAAGCATCAACACTACTATATAAATGGCTTTCATCCATTTCTTCATTACAAGAAAATAAACTATCCTCAGATTCATCATGGAGTAAGGAGTTAAAAGCTGCATTTTCATTAATAGCATCCCTAGAAAAATAATATTTCAAATGTATTTTTCTCAGAAATTTAAACAACTCCTGTTTGACCACATGCCCTTGAGGCAACACAGTCAGGACAAATTTTAAACCCAGACTTAACACAGCAAATTGTTCTGAAGTTAAATCACATTGGGATAAATTCAAAACTATATTCGGTTCAGCATATACCTTATTTTTTAAACCTCTTGTTATATTGTCCATTTCTTGGTCCCTGCTAAAAATCCACCTGGTAACCTCTCTCTTGGTTACCGGCGTATGTCTCAAAATTTCTAGTCCATTTTTGTTCCTGTTGACCATGTTGTTGCTGATTAAACAGTGGCCCCCCTTGCTTCTGAAAAGTTTGTATGTGTTCTTGAGGCTGCTGCGGTTGAGGTAACTCTGGAAACTCGCCGCTTGTATAAAACCTGCTTTCTTCCCCTGATGATACAAGCGAAGAAGAAGGCGTGATTTTAAACCTCACGCGTTGACATTTTCCTTGCTTGCCAGTTCTCCAATTGGTTGAATATGTAAAGGCAAGCCCTGCCTCATATCCGTTGATGTCCCGTGTCAATTTTGATTTTTTTCTGTTCAATCAGCTCCGCCTCCAACAAAAACAAATTTTCATTAGTTTTTTCTAAAAAAGCATTAATGCTCGCTGAATTCATGGAATCATTAATTGTCTGGGATAAAACGCGTTCTTGTTTTGTTTTTTTTGTTTAAAGATGATCTCTTTCAGTAAAATATAAATACTGAACCATTTATTTGCAGAATTAAACCAATGCTCCCTCTTCAAACATCATTAATTGAACCACTGAAAATATCAAACAAAAAGATTTTCTTTTTCACTAATCTAAGTCCCCTGTCTCGAGATCAATGTATCTCTGTAGACCTAAAATATTAAAATAGGTCTTAGTTTCTTTTTTTAGTAACTATTCTATTATTATCACAATTTATCTATCTGATGGAATTGCTGAAATTGAATTGCATGAAATTTAAAGTGAAGTGAAAGTAATTTTTTCATCCCCTTTCATAAACACATCAAAATAAATACATCAACCCAAAGTATCGTGGTTAGTTGTTTCCACAGTCGTCACCTGGTTTTCACTACGGAACCTGTGAAGAGTTTCTCTAGGAACCCACCAACCCACCTGGGAAACTGGGACACGAGCCAGAACCAACTGAAACGCTGGGGTCCCTCGCGAAATCGAGGTAAATACTTCTGGTGTTGAAGCCATATCCCCGAATTATAAACCACAAATTCTCCCTCCACAATAATTATATACCCACAATACATACCACAAAACTGTGACCAAGTGGCAATCAGTCAAAAAACAATTTTTTTTTATTCTAAAACAATTTTCTGTTTCCACCTTCAAAAGAATAACAAACAGTTATTACAAAAGAATAATTAACAGGCTAGAGGCTAGATACTCTAAATACTATTTTAGATACTTCCTTCTACCCTTGTAAGTAAACCCTCAAAATTTCACCTTGTAACCTTAAACCCTGTATTATGTATGCCAACAGTAAATACCTTAATGAAAATGCCAACTCCTGGAAGAGAAAGAATGCCACCCATGCCAGCCCAGAAGTGCTAAATCCTAACCACTAGACTACCACAGTCTACCACCTAATTTAATCTACTACCACTCTTCCCCTTCCTAATCTATCCTACCCTTCTCCCCCCACTCTTGATTTTTGCTGTGAGAGCACACAGCCACTCTCCACAAGTTTTTTAATGCCAGACCATAGCAGACTCACAAAGTTCCTTAGCTCAGCAGGAGCTCATCAGTGAACTCCATCATAGCCATCAGTTCTCAGATAAGGAGATCCCAAGGCAGTCCCAGTGCACACTGGAGATGTTATATCTCTCAAATTGTCTGAGAATGCATGGATATCTCCCACAATGAGATGGAGACTCTTGTTGAGGATAAAGAAATCTGATCTATTCTAATGAAATAGTTCATAGGACTGTTGCATCATAGAAAATACAAAGCTATTGAATCACATGACCATTTACACCTTGTCAATTTGCACTCAAATGTTGTACCCTCTTTTCAAGAAGGACAAAGTAGGCCAGTCCCTAAGTATATTTATGGATACCCATCCAATTATACAAACTTTGCTGGGGTGTCACTTTGTTTAACTTGCAGGGGAGCTTGAGTTTGTATCATTTAATAAATTACCATCATGGCACCCATCAGAAAAGAGTTTTAGAAAATGTGCAAACTGGTGGACATTCATAGCTTGTGACAGACCTTCATCAGGAAAAGTGTTTTACAAATATGGATTAATGGGTCGACAGTAATAAGATGTGAAAGACCCTCATCAAAATAACGTATTTTAGAAAATGGCTGAATGAATGGGCAGTACTAATTCTAACAGACAATGATCCCTAAATACATATATCCTTGCATATCACACTTGGTATAACGGTTATAGTCTATGCCTCCCATGCACAAAGTACGAGGTTTGAGTTTGACCTCTGGCCAATGCCTGTGAGGAGTTTGCATGTACTTCCTGTGTCTTTCTTTCATTCCTCCCACCTTTCAAAAACAGCCACCCAAAAAAAAGAGTGGGGTTATGGCCAGCAGCACAGGCTCATTAGGCATCAACTGTGATGCAAAAGTATCATCTAGGCAGTAGAACATGGATTACAAACTTCCTACAGTGTCAGGGTTAGCCACCGAAAAGTGTAAAAATTGGCTCTAGAGGATTAGGTCACATTGACTAATATTGCCATTAGCGGGTATTTGCTGGTGATAAGTGAGTTGAAGACCCAGCCTACTCTTATCTACAACGGGTACCCATTCTAACTATGGGAGAGGTTTATGTGCCTCTGTTCACCAGTGTGTGCCTGCCATAAAAAGGCCTGGGGATCATATAGCAACAGACAGAGTAGGATATTAGGACTGCCTGGCTCCACATGAGTAGGGCAGCAGAAATAAATAAGAAGAGGCAGTTCTAGACTTCTCTCTGACAAATGGCTTGACAGCAAAGGCAGCTCCAACATATGCAAACATTTGTAAACAGAGATTCTGTAATAGGCATAAACAGACATTCAGTAATATATGTAAACAAGTAGACATTCATTTGCTAATTAGATTACATTTATATGAAATAAAGGCAACCATTACAGTATAAAAGGTATTTATGCACAAGTAGATGTTGAACATTGACCATTTGAAGAGCTGTACTAGTAGATTTGTCAAATAGATAATAGATCAAGTGATTAATGCTTAGAAATTCAAAGAAATGTAGATGAGAAAAGGAACTAGGTAGGACAGAAAATGTTAATATTGTAGTGAAGAGGTGGTATATAAAGCAGGTTCATAAAATTATATATATATTAAAATGGCACGCAAGGGCAGTTAGCCTGGTACTAATCTATATATATATATATATATATATATATATATATATATATATATATATATATATATATATATATATATGGAACTACTTTGATAGAAAACACATTTCACTGAAACTCATTTCGTCGAAACATCATTTCACTGAAAATTAATTCACTTAAAACTCACTTCAGTGAAAACACATTTGACTGAAACTCATTTCGTCTAAACAGGTATATGCCCTGTTCCCTACTGTAGTGCGATCCTGGAGTTAGGCATGACAGCTCAAAGTAAAGCATGTATTATACTCCTTAGGCATGCCAATGGCCACATATATGGCCATTGGCATGGAAAAGTGTTGCAAAACTATAAAAATCAAAGTTTTTTTTTTTGGCCAATTTCAGCCATTTAACCATAGGGCAGTGCCAAAAAAATGTGAAAAGGCAATTTTAAGTGAAATCTGCATTTTGCCATTATAGTTTATTGCATGCAGAATCAAACCAATAACAGGTAACACTGGTTGCTGAGGAGGAAGACTGTGGTGTAGTGGTGTGACCAGGGACTAAGGCAGTGGGGTATGCAAAAGAGCAAATTTTACTGAATCATTAACTGGGAGACCATTCTTTGGCTGCACCAAACCATGTAGGAGCTAAAAGGCAGTGATTTAAGCAGGAGAAGCAGCTGCAATGAAAAGGAGGGGGTGTCATGCTTGGTACAAGCACACTGCTCAAATTTGAGCTTAGCAAGGGGATGTGTCTGAGGCTGTATTGTCTTATTCCATGAAATGAAGAGGATGTTCGTGTTTCAGTCTTCTACCCTGCAGTAAGTCCATGTTTATGCAAACCTTTTATTCTGTCAGCTTACAGGTTTGTCAGTGCAGTATTTAAAATGTGCCCCTATTTTTGTGGCTTTCTTCCCCCATTCTTTATGGCTTTGTACTGCTTTATTGCCCAAGGAAGGTGAGAAGTATGTGAGGCAGGCATCTGGGCCTTCTGCTGACACCTGTACAATTAACAGCTATGGTCGTATAGTGCTTTTACATGGCAGACATTTCAGTCTTCATACCCTGCAGGAAGTCCATGCTACTGCAAACCTTATATTCTATCAGCTTTCGGGTTTGTCAGTGCAATATTTAAAATGTGTCCCTATTTTTGTGGCTTTGTTCCTCCATTATTTATGGCTTTGTACTGATTTATTATTCTAGGAGGGTGAGAAGTACGTGAGGCAGTCATCTGGGCATTCTGCAGACATCTGTACAGCTAATGGCTATGGCCGTATGGCTCTTTCACATGGCAGACATTCGTGTTTCAGTCTTCATACCCTGCAGGAAATCCATACTACTGCAAACCTTTTATAGTATCAGCTTTTGGGTTTGTTTATGCAATATTTAAAAAGTAACCCTAATTTTGTGGCTTTATCCCCCCATTATTTATGGCTTTGTACTGCTTTATTGTTCTAGAAGATTGAGAAGTATGTGAGGCAGGCAGCTGGGCATTTTGCAGACACCTGACAGTTAATGGCTATGGCCGTATGGTGCTTTCACATGGCAGACATTTGTGCTCAAGTCTTCAAACCTTGCAGGACGTCTGTGCTACTGCAAACCTTTTATTCTATCAGATTACAGGTTTGTCAGTGCAATATTTAAAACATGTCCCTATTTTTGTGGCTTTGTCCCCCATTCTTTATGGCTTTGGACTGCTTTATAGCTCTAGGAGGGTGAGAAGTATGTGAGGCAGGCATCAGGGCATTCTGCAGACACCTGTAAAGTTAATGGCTATGGCCGTACGGCACTTTCATATGGCAGACATTTGTGTTTCAGTCTTCATAGTATGCAGGAATTCCGTGCTACTGCAAACCTTTTATTCTATCAGCTTTCTTTCAGGTTTGTCAGTGCAATATTTAAAACGTGTCCATATTTTTGTGGCTTTGCCCCCCCATTATTTATGGCTTTGTGGGAGGTTGGCGTAATGGTCAAGGTGTTTCCCTTACAGACACAAGGTGCAGGATTTCATTCTCACATAGGATACTTGGCTTGGTTACAATGGCCCGCGAGTGCAGTTAGCCTACTACTAATCTATGAACCTATGTACTGCTTTACTTCTCAAGGAGGTTGAGAAGTAGGTGAGGCAGGCATCTAGGCATTCTGCAGATACCTGTAGAGTTAACGGCTATGGCCGTACAGCGCTTTCACTTGACAGACATTTGTGTTTCAGTCTTCATACCCTGCAGGAAGTTCATGCTTCTGCAAACCTTTTATTTCTATCAGCTTTCGGGTTTGTCAGTGCAATATATAAAATGTGTCTCAATTCTTGTGGCTTTGTACCCCTATTATTTATGGCTTTGTACTGCTTTATTGCTCTAGAAGAGTGAGAAGCATGTGAGGCAGGCATCTGGGCATTCCGCAGACAGCTGTACAGTTAACGGCTATGGCCATACGGCACTTTCACATGGCAGACATTTGTGATTCAGTCTTCATATCCTGCAGGAAATCCATGCTACTGCAAACCTTTTATTCTATCAGCTTTTGGGTTTGTCAGTGCAATATTTAAAACTTGGCACTATTGTACTGCTTTATTGCTGTAGGAGAGTGAAAAGTGTGTGAGACAGGCATCTGGGAATTTTATAGACACCTGTACAGTTAACAGCTATGGCCGTACGGTGCTGTCACATGGCAGACTTTTGTGTTTCAGTTTTCAGACCCTGCAGGAAGTCTGTACTAGTCCAAACCTTTTATTCTATCAGCTTACATGTTTGTCAGTATAATATTTAAAAAGTGTCCCTATTTTTGTGGATTTGGCATCCCATTATTTATGGCTTTGGACTGCTTAAGTGCTCTAGGAGGGTGAGAAGTATGTGAGGCAGTCATCTGGGAATTCTGCAGGCACCTACAGTTAATGGCTATGGTCATACGGCGCTTTCACATGGCAGACATTTGTGTTTCAGTCTTCATACCCTGCAGGAAGTCTGTGCTATGGCAAACCTTTTATTCTATCAGCTTATAGGATTGTCAGTGCAATATTTAAAACATGTCCCTATTTTTCCAGCTAAGACCCCACTTTATTTATGGCTTTGTGGGAGGTTGGCATAATGGTCAAGGCGTTTGCCTTACAGACCCAAAGTGCAGGGCTTTATTCTCACATGGGCTACTTGGCTAGGCTTAGAATGACCTGCAAGTGCAGTTAGCCTAGTACAAATCTATGAACCTATGTACTGCTTTATTGCTCAAGGAGGGTGAGAAGTATGCGAAGCGGCATCTGGGCATTCTACAGATACCTGTACATTTAACGGCTATGGTCATACAGCGCTTTCACATGGCAGACATTTGTGTTTCAGTCTTCCTACCCTGCAGGATGTCCGTACTTCTGCAAATCTTTTATTCTATCAGCTTACAGGTTTGTCAATGCAATATTTAAAATGTGTCCCTATTTTTGTGGCTTTCTCCCCCCATTCTTTATGGCTTTATCCTGCTTTATTGCCCAAGGAAGGTAAGAAGATGTGAGGCAGGCATCTTGGCATTCTGCAGACACCTGGACAGTTAATGGCTATGGCCGTACGCAGCTGTCCATAGCAGACATTTGTGTTTCTGTCTTTACTCCCTGCAGGAAGTCCGTGCTACTGCAAACCTTTTATTCTATCAGCTTATAGGTTTATCAGTGCAATATTTAAAACATGTCCCTATTTTTGTGGCTTTGTCCCCCATTATTTATGGCTTTGTACTGCTTTATTGCTCTATGAGGGTGAGAAGTATGTGAGGCAGTCATCTGGGCATTCTGCAGACACCTGTACAGTTAACGGCTATGGCCATACTGTGTTTTCACATGGTAAACATTTGTGTTTCAGTCTTAATACCTTGCAGGAAATGCATGCTACTGCAATATTCTATTAGCTTTCGGCTTTGTCAGTGCAATATGCAAAACGTGTCCCTATTTTTGTGGCTTTGTCCCCATATTATTTATGGCTTTGTACTGCTTTATTGCTCTAGGAGAGTGAGAAGTATGTGAGGCAGGCATCTGGGCATTCTGCAGACAGCTGTACAGTCAAAGGCTAAGGCCGTATGGCGCTTCCACATGGGAGACATTTGTGTTTCTGTCCTAATATCCTGCACAAAGTCCACGCTACTGCAAACCTTTTATTCTATCAGCTTACAGGTTTGTCAGTGCAATATTTAAAATGTGGCCCTATTTTTGTGGCTTTATGAACCAATTATTTATGGCTTTGTCCTGCTTTATTGCTCTAGGAGGGTGAGAAGTATGTGAGGCAGGCATCAGGGCATTCTACAGACACCTGTACAAATAACGGCTATGGCTGCATGGCACTTTCATATGGCAGACATTTGTGTTTCAGTCTTAATATCCTGCACGGAGTCAGTGCTACTGCAAACCTTTTATTCTATCAGCTTTCAGGTTTATCTGTGCAATATTTAAAACGTGGCACTATTTTTGTGGCTTTGGATCCCCATTATTTATGGCTTTGTACTGCTTAATAGCTCTAGGAGGGTGAGAAATATTTGAGGCAATCATCTGGGCATTCTGCAGATACCTATACAGTTAACAGCTATAGCCGTATGATACTTTTACATGGCAGACATTTGTGTTTCAGTTTTCAGACCCTGCAGGGAATCCTTGCTACTCCAAACCTTTTATTCTATCAGCTTATGGGTTTGTCAGTATAATATTTAAAACGTGTCCCTATTTTTGTGGCTTTGGACCCCCTGTTATATATGGATTTCTGCTGCTTAATTGCTCTAGGAGGGTGAGAAGTATTTGAAGCAGTCATTTGGGCATTCTGCAGATACCTGTACAGTTAATGGCTATGGCCTTACGTCACTTTCACATGGCAGAAATTTGTGTTTCAGTCTTCATACCATGCAGGAAGTCCATGCTACTGCAAACCTTTTATTCTCTCAGCTTTTAGGTTTATCAGTGCAATATTTAAAACGTGTCCCTATTTTTGAGGGTTTGTCCCCTCATTATTTATGGCTTTGTGGGAGGTTGGCATAATGCTCAAGGTGGTTGCCTTACAGACACAAGGTGTAGGATTTGATTTGCACATGGGATACTTGGCTAGGCTTACAATGGCCCGCAAGTGCAGTTATCCTACTACTAATCTATGAACCTATGTACTGCTTTATTGCTCAAGGAGAGTGAGAAGTATTTGAGGCAGGCATCTGGGCATTCTGCAGATACCTGTACAGTTAATGGCTATGGCCGTACAGCGCTTTCTCTTGGCAGACATTTGTGTTTCAGTCTTCATACCCTGCAGGAAGTCTATGCTTCTGCAAACCTTTTATTCTATTAGCTTTCAGGTTTGTCAGTGCAATATTCATAATGTGTTCCTATTTTTGTGGCTTTATTCCTCCATTATTTATGGCTTTGTACTGATTTATTGCTCTAGGAGGGTGAGATGTCTGTGAGGCAGTCATCTGGGCATTCTGCAGACACCTGTGCATTTAACGGCTATGGCCGTACTGTGCTTTCACATGGCAGACATTTATGTTTCAGTCTTCATATCCTGCAGGAAGTGCATGTACTGCAAACCTTTAATTCTGTCAGCTTTTGGGTTTGCCAGTGCAATACATAAAATGTGTCTCTAGTTTTTGTGGCCTTGTCCCCCTATTATTTATGGCTTTCTACTGCTTTATTGCTCTAGAAGATTGAGAAGCATGTGAGATAGGCATCTGGGCATTCTGCAGACAGCTGTACAGTTAATGGCTATGGCGATATGGTGCTTTCACATGACAGACATTTGTGTTTCAGTCTTCATACCCTGCAGAAAGTTCATGCTACTGCAAAACTTTTATTCTATCAGCTTACGTGTTTGTCAGTGCAATATTTAAAATGTGTCCCTATCTTTGCCGCTTTGTCAACTAATTATTTATGGGTTTGTACTGTTTTATCGCTCTTGGGGGTGAGAAGTATGTGAGGCAAGCATCAGGCCATTCTGTAGACACCTGTACAGTTAATGGCTATGGCCGCATGGTCCTTTCACATGGCATACATTTGTGTTTCAGTCTTCATATCCTGCAGGAAGTACGTGCTACTGCAAACCTTTTATTCTATCAACTTTCGAGTTTGTCAGTGCAGTATTTAAACTGTGGCACTATTTTTATGGATTTCACCCCCCTTATTTATGGCTTTGTAGGAGAATGAGAAGTATGTGAGGCAGGAATCTGGGCATTTTGCAGACACCTGTTCAGTTAACAGCTATGGCCATATGGTGCTGTCACATTGCAGACATTTGTGTTTCAGTTTTCAGACACTGCAGAGTGTCCGCGCTTCTCCAAACCTATTATTCTACCAGATTACGGGTTTGTCAGTGTAATATTTAAAAAGTGTCCCTATTTTTTTTGCTTTGGCCCATTATTTATGGCTTTGTACTGCTTAATTTCTTTAAGAGGGTGATAAGTATGTGAGGCAGTCATCTGGGCATTCTGCAGGTACCTGTACAGTTAACGGCTATGGCCTAACATCACTTTCACATGGCAGACATTTGTTTTTCAGTCTTCATACCCAGCAGGAAGTCCATGCTATGGCAAACATTTTATTCTATCAGCTTATGGGTTTTTCAGTGCAATATTTAAAAAGTGTCCCTATTTTTCTGGCTTTGTCCCCCATTATTTATGGCTTTGTGGATGGTTGGCATAGTGTTCAACTTATTTGCCTTACAGACCCAAGGTGCATGGTTTGATTTTCACATGGGATACTTGGCTAGGCTTACAATGGCCCACAAGTGCAGTTAGCCTACTACTAACCTATGTACTGCTTTATTACTTAAGGAGGGTGAGAAGTATGTGAGGCAGACATTTGGGCATTCTGCCGACACCTGTACAGTTAACAGCTATGGCTGTATGGTGCTTTTACGTCAGACATTTGTGTTTCAGTCTTCACACCCTGCAGGAAGTCCATGCTACTGCAAACCTTTTATTCTATCAGCTTTCAGGTTTGTCAGTGCAATATTTAAAATGTGTCCCTATTTTTGTGGCTTTGTCCCCCATTATTTATGGCTTTGTGGATGGTTGACATAGTGTTCAAGGTATTTGCCTTACAGACCCAAGTTGCATGGTTTGATTTTCACATGGGATACTTGGCTAGGCTTACAATGGCCCACAAGTGCAGTTAGCCTACTACTAACCTATGTACTGCTTTATTACTTAAGGAGGGTGAGAAGTATGTGAGGCAGACATTTGGGCATTCTGCTGACACCTGTACAGTTAACAGCTATGGCCATATGGTGCTTTTACATGTCAGACATTTGTGTTTCACTCTTCACACCCTGCAGGAAGTCCATGCTACTGCAAACCTTTTATTCTATCAGCTTTTGGGTTTGTCAGTGCAATATTTAAAATGTGTCCCTATTTTTGTGGCTTTGTTCCTCCATCATTTATGGCTTTGTACTGATTTATTGCTCTAGGAGGGTGAGAAGTATGTGAGGCAGTCATCTGGGCATTCTGCAGACATCTGTACAGTTAACGGCTGTGGCTGTATGGCTCTTTCACATGGCAGACATTTGTGTTTCAGTCTTCATACCCTGCAGGAAGTCCATACTACTGAAAACCTTTTATTGCATCAGCTTTTGGTTTTGTCTATGCAATATTTAAAAAGTATCCCTAATTTTGTTGCTTTGTCCCCCCATTATTTATGGCTTTGTACTACTGTATTGCTCTAGGAGAATGAGAAGTATGTGAGGCAGGCAGCTGGGCATTTTGCAGACACCTGTACAGTTAACGGCTATGGCCGTGTGGTACCTTCATATGGCAGACATTTGTGTTCAAGTCTTCATACCCTGCAGGAAGGCCGTTCTACTGCAAACCTTTTATTCTATCAGATTACAGGTTTGTCAGTGCAATATTTAAAACACTGTCCCTATTTTTGTGGCTTTGTCCCACATTATTTATGGCTTTGGACTGCTTTATTGCTCTAGGAGGGTGAGAAGTATGTGAGGCAGGCATCTGGGCATTCTGGAAGAACCTGTACAGTTAACAGGTATGGCCACACAGCACTTTCACATAGCAGACATTTGTGTTTCACTCTTCACACTCTATAGGAAGTCCATGCTACTGCAAACCTTTTATTCTATCAGCTTTTGAGTTTGTCAGAGCAATAATTAAAATGTGTCCTTATTTTTGTGGCTTTGTTCTTCCATTATTTATGGCTTTGTACCAATTTATTACTCTAGTAATGTGGGAAGTAAGTGAAGCAGTCATCTTGGCATTAGGCAGACAAGTGTACAGTTAATGGCTATGGCCGTACTCCGCTTTCACATGGCAGACATTTGTGTTTCCGTCTTCATACCCTGCAGGAAGTAAATGCTACTGCAAACTTTTTATTCTATCAGCATTACAGTTTGTCTGTGCAATATTTAAAAAGTATCCCTATTTTTGTTGCTTTGTTCCCCCCATTATTTACGGCTTTGTACTACTTTATTGCTCTAGTAGAGTGAGAAGTATGTGAGGCAGACATCTGGCCATTCTGCAGACACCTGTACAGTTAACGGCTATGGTCGTACTTCTGTTTCACATTGCAGACATTTGTGTTTCAGTCTTTGTACCCTGCAGGAAATCCATGCTACTGCAAACCTTTTATTCTATCAGCTTTCGGGTTTGTCACTGCAATATCTAAAATGTGTCCCTACATTGTGGCTTTGTCCCCCTATTATTTATGGCTTTGAACTGCTTTATTGCTCTAGGAAAGTGAGAAGTATATGAGGCAGGCATCTGGGCATTCTGCAGACACCTGTACAGTTAATAGCTAAGGCCGTATAGTGCTTTTACATGTCAGACATTTGTGTTTCAGTCTTCATACCCTGCAGGAAGTCCATGCTACTGCAAACCTTTTATTCTATCAGCTTCCTGGTTTGTCAGTCTAATATTTAAAATGTGTCCCTATTTTTGTGGCTTTGTTCCTCATTATTTATGGCTTTGTACTGATTTATTACTCTAGGAGGGTGAGAAGTATGTGAGGCAGTCATCTGGGCATTCTGCAGACATCTGTACAGTTAATGGCTATGGCCGCATAGTGCTTTCACATTGCAGACATTTGTGTTTCCGTCTTCATACCCTGCAGGAAGTCCATTATACTGCAAACCTTTCATTCTATCAATATTTTGGTTTGTCTGTGCAATATTTAAAAAGTATCCCTATTTTTTCACTTTGTCCCCCTCATTATTTATGGCTTTTATACTACTTTATTGCTCTAGGAGAGTGAGTAGTATGTTGCTTTCACATGGCAGACATTTGTGTTTCAGTCTTAATATCCTGCAGGAAGTTCATTGTACTGCAAACCTTTTATTCTATCAGCTTTCAGCTTTGTCAGTGCAATATATAAAATGTGTCCCTAGTTTTGTGATGTTGTCCCCCTATTATTTATGGCTTTGAACTGCTTTATTGCATTAGGAGAGTGAGAAGTATGTGAGGTAGGCATCTGGGCATTCTGCAGACAGCTGTACAGTCAATGGCTATGGCCGTGCGGCGCTTTCGCATGGCAGACATTTGTGTTTCAGTCTTAATATCCTGCATGAAGTCTGTGCTACTGCAAACCTTTTATTCTATCAGCTTACAGGTTTTTCAGTGCCATATTTAAAATATGTCCCTATTTTTGTGGCTTTGTCAACCAATTATTTATGGCTTTGTACTGCTTTTTTGCTCTAGGAGGGTGAGAAGTATGTGAGGCAGGCATCAGGGAATTCTGCAGACACCTGTACAGTTAACGGCTATGGCTGCATGGCACTTTCACATGGCAGACATTTGTGTTTCAGTCTTCATATCCTGCACAAAGTCCGTGCTACTGCAAACCTTTTATTCTATCAGCTTTCTGGTTTATCAGTGCAATATTTAAAACGTGGCACTATTTTTGTGGCTTTGTCCCCCCATTATTCATGGCTTTGTACTGCTTTTTTGCTGTAGGAGAGTGAAAAGTATGTGAGACAGGCATCTGGGCATTCTGCAGACACCTGTACAGTTAACGGCTATGGTCATATGGTACTTTTGCATGGCAGACATTTGTGCTTCATTTGTCAGACCCTGCAGGAAGTCTGTGCTACTCCAAACCCTTTATTCTATCAGCTTACAGGTTTGTCAGTGTAATATTTAAAACGTGTTCCTACTTTTGTGGCTTTGTCTCCCTATTATTTATTGCTTTGTACTGCTTTATTGCTCCAGGAGGGTGAGAAGTATGTGAGGCAGTCATCTGGGCATTCTGGCAGACACCTGTACAGTTAATGGCTATGGCCGTACAGCGCTTTCACATGGCAGACATTCGTGTTTCCGTCTTCATACCCTGCAGGAAGTCCATTCTACTGCAAACCTTTTATTCTATCCGCTTTCAGGTTTGTAAGTGCAATATATAAAATATGTCCCTATTTTTGTGGCTTTGTCCCCCTATTATTTATAGCTTTTACTGCTTTATTACTCTAGGAGAGTGAGAAGTATGTGAGGCAGGCATCTGGGAATTCTGCAGACACCTGTACAGTTAATGGCTTTGGCCGTATGGTGCTTTCACATGGCAGACATTTGTGTTTGAGTCTTCACACCCTGCAGGAATTTTGTCCTACTGCAAACCTTTTATTCTATCAGCTTTCGGGTTTGTCAGTGCAATATTTAAAACGTGTCCCCATTTTTGTGGATTTCTCCCCCAATTATTTATGGCTTTGTGGGAGGTTGGCATGATGTTCAAGGTGTCTGCCTGCAGACACAAAGTGCAGGGTTTGATTCTCACATGGTAAGCTTAAAATGGCTCACAAATGCACTTAGTTTACTACTAATCAGTGAACCTATGTACTGCTTTGTTGCTCAAGGAGGTTGAGAAGTATGTGTGGCAGGCATCTGGGCATTCTGCAGATACATGTACAGTTAACAGCTATGGCCGTACGGTGCTTTTACATGGCAGACATTTGTGTTTCAGTCTTCATACCCTGCAGGAAGTCTATTCTACTGCAAGCCTTATATTCAATCAGCTTTCGGGTTTGTCAGTGCAATATTTAAAATGTGTCCCTATTTTTGTGGCTTTGTTCCTCCATTATTTATGGCTTTGTACTGATTTATTATTCTAGGAGGGTGAGAAGTACGTGAGGCAGTCATCTGGGCATTCTGCAGACAGCTGTATATTTAATGGCTATGGCCGTATGGCTCTTTCACATGGCAGACATTTGTGTTCGAGTCTTCATACCCTGCAGGAAGTCCATACTACTGCAAACCTTATATTCTATCAGCTTACGGGTTTGTCAGCGTAATATTTAAAATTTGTCCCTATTTTTGTGGCTTTATCAACCAATCATTTATGGCTTTGTACTGCTTTATTGCTCTAGGAGGGTGAGAAGTATGTGGGGCAGGCATCTAGGCATTCTGCAGACACCTGTACATTTAACGGTTATGGCCGTATGGTGCTTTCACATGGCAGATGTTTGTATTTCATTCTTCATACTCTGTAGGAAGTCTATGCTACTGCATACCTTTTATTCTGTCAGATTACAGGCTACAGATTACAATGCAATATTTAAAACATGTGCTTTTAAACTGAGGTTTCTGTGTTCTGCTCAGGTGGCATAATCTTGATAGAGGCCTGTTGTCTTGGCTGGTAGTTTTGTTTGATTTTCCTGTGTTTCTGGAAGCCATTTTCTGCTGACTGTCTTCATTATTATTGAGATTAACAAGGCCTCCTGACCTTCTGTAGTACGAGTGATTGGGTAATAGCAAGGGGCTAAGTAGTAATTTGATCTTCTAACTCTTCCATTCTTACTGGTATATAAACCCTGTATCTTGAAAAAGTTGTGCTTGTATTGCTCAGACTGTGGATTGTATTTCATTTCTGAAACTAAGTGGATATTCCTTAAGATTCCAAGAGCAGGATAAGTTATTTCTTATACTTATTTCACTGAACTGCACTTCTGAAATGCTTATAATTGTGCTATACAGTTGATCTACTACATTTTGCACTGTTATAAAGCTTTTTTATTGTTTATCTGCATTTATGTACTGTTTTATACTGTTTTAACTGTATTTTTCATTGCTAGATACTGTTTCATTACTCTAATTGCATGCTTACTGAATTACTTAACTGTAAACTGCTTTTTCATACTGAGAGTTGTATTTTCTGTTTGTGAGTGCTCGATTCAAGCTTTTCTGTGCATTTTTGATTTTTTGAGGTTTCTGTGTTCTACAGCTAGGAAGTGTAATAGTGTGCATTACTACAATTTTCTGTTTATGGTTAAAAGTATTCTTCAGAGTCTGCTTGCTCCTTGATCTGTTTAAAACTTTCGTTTAGTGGCTACAGCTAGGAAAACTTGGTGGCTTTGCAGTTGCCCGCCCATACTGTATATTTGATCTGTGACACTCCTCCCAGTCTACCCCCCTCTCACCCCCTAAAGGGCCCATCTTTATACTGGAAGAATGCAAAGTTCCTGTAATCATGGCTGCACAGGTAAAAACCTCACTCTCCAAAGCCAAGAACACAGCATCCATGGGACCTGACAACATCCCAGGCTGCCTTCTACACAAACTACAGAATGAACTGGCACCCCACCTAAGTATCATGTTCAATCATAGCCTCACCTCAGGCTTTGTGCCCATTGAATGGCACACTGCAATGGTTATCCCACTCCACAAAGGGGGGGGGGCACAACAGACACCGGGAACTACCGCCCCATTAGCCTGACGAGCCTGGTCTGCAAGGCCATGGAACGTATCATCATGGAACTCATAAACAAAGACATTGGAGATCTCTAAACTCTAGATCCTACACAGTTTGGGTTTGTAAAAGGTAGATCATGTCTCCTAAACCTGACAGACCTATTTGAAGTAGTCACCAAAGCTATAGATGAGAGTAAGGTGGTTCACACAGCCTATCTAGATCTCGCCAAGGCGTTCAACACCATCCCCCACTCTGGAATTATAGATAAACTCACTAAACTAGGTATAAATCCCTATGTCACAAGATGGGTTGCCAACTGGCTTACTGACAGAACCCACACTGTGAAAGTAGCAGACTCCAAATCAGACTTCAGACCAGTGACAAATGGAGTACCACAGGGTTCAGTCCTGGGTCCTCTCCTGTTTAGTATCTACTTCTCTGAAGCACAGGCTAACACAGAAAGTCTATGGCTAACTAAATTCACAGATGACTGCAAACTAGGAGCCATAATAAAAACTCCTAACGATGTGGACATCCTACAAAAGGGCCTCACTGAGACAGATGCCTGGTGTCAAAGCCATGGTCTCAAGCTCAATGCCAAAAAGTGCATTGTCATCCCCTTTGGTAAAAACTCTGTTCCCATGAACTACCACATAGGTGGTAGTCTACTTAACACCAAAGATGTGATAAGAGACCTTGGGACACAGGTGGACAGTAGTCTCTTCTTTGATAATCACATCAGCACAGTGGTCAGGAAATCCTTCTATGTGGCACACCTCATCACAAAAAGTTTCTCATCCAGAAAAAAAGAGGTCATTGTTCCCCTCTACTCATCACTCATTCAACCCATTATAGAGTACAACGCCCCTTTTGGTACGTACCTCACAAGACATCTACAACAACTGGAAAGGCCACAAAAATACCTCACAAAGAGGATTACTGGCCTCAAACAGATGTCTTACGCAGACCGACTCAAACACTCCAGCTTTACTCCGTTGCATATCGCCTACACAGAGGCGATCTCTGCCTAACATACAGTGCTATGTCAAACCCAGAGCTGCTGTACATGCTCCACTTAAAGAAATCCCAATCCCTCCAAGCTACACGCTCTAGGGACCTAACCCTTGTCACCACAATAAACAGAACATGCTGGACAGATAGATTCCTGTCCCAGAGACTTCCCATACTCTGGAACAGACTAGCTATCTATGTCAAACAGAGCTCCTCATTAGCACTCTTCAAGAAAAATCTTGATGATTGGATGGGTAATAGGAAATTCACCCCGGGGATCACTTCTGTGGTTCTGCTTGACAGGGGCACAGGAAAATCATTTTCTTGGGTGGCGAAAGCCAGGGTACCTTTTTGGCTATGCTTATATAGGCCCTGGGTCCAATAGCCTAGTATCTACCTATGAACCTATGAACCTATGAACCCCAAAGAACATTTAGCTGTCTTAGTAGGATTTTCCTGACATTTACTCAGTTGCCTGCAAAAGCCATGGTTCACAGAGAGCTTACAAAGCCTCAAAGGGATCTCACTGTTGAAAGGTATCAGTCGGGAGAAGGGTACAAAAAACTCTTTTTTTGGGTCTCAATGGGTCTAAAATTAGATATCTTGGAAGAAGAGCAGCCCTTGTGCAGAGAGATAATATGGCATTTTTCCAATGGTAGGATTCCAGTATTGACCTGTTTTTAGGGAAGGAGATTGGATATGCAAAGGTGTTAGAGGCAATTGTGACATATTCTGCAGGAAGGTTATCTGCAGAGGGTGTACAGGGATTTAGTCTGAGTAATATTTTTTCTATGACGGAGTTGGCAACTGGTTTTAGTATGAGGTTATTAGTGGACAGGGGTAGACATGAGTTGGGAGTCAGGAAAGGATTCACTAGTGAGGTCAGCTTGCTGTCATTGAAGTACAAGTTAAACTTTGAGGCTGTTTCTAAGGGAGGGGGGTTAAAGGGACAAGGGTTAAAGACATTGTTAATTCCTGGGTGTCATTTTTTTAATGGATGAGTAAAATTGTGAGGGAGGGTTGTGTCTATGGTATTGTCTATCACAGTTGATTTCCTTTTTGGTAAGTTTAAGAAGTTCTTTAAAGTGCTATAGGCTTTGTGGAGTTTTAAGTTTCTGCCACTCTTTCCATGCCTTTTCTCTATTTTCCATAAGACGTCTACTCTGTTTAGTAAGCCAAGGAGCAAAGTTAGATTAAACTCTCTTCCAATATAGTGGTACAAGGCTGTTTAGAACGCTTAAACAAAGTAGAACTGAGCCTTTCAACTGCCTCATCTAGTATGGAGGCAGTCTCCTGTTGATTTGCAACAAGTGTGATACAGTATAATTCTACGTTTCTAGATGTAGTGCGGTCAGTATTTTGTGCAGAATAATGCAGTAGCATAGCACCTTTTCAGTTTTTTTCCTTACTACTTACTAAGCAGAGTAGATGTCTTATGGAAAATAGAGAAAAGGCATGGAAAGAGTGGCAGAAACTTAAAACTCCTCATAGAAACAGACAACTGGTGCCAGAGCCATGGCCTCAAGCTAAACGCCAAAAAGTGTATAGTCATCCCCTTTGGCAAAAACAAAGTGCCCACAAATTACCACATAGGTGGTAATCCATTAAGTACGGAAGAAGTAATTAGGGACCTGTTGTCCCAAGTTGATAGCAATCTCTCATTTGACAACCACATGGCCAAAGTGGTTAGAAAAACATTTTATATAGCCCACCTAATCATGAAGGGATTCACATCTAGATCAGGGGAGGTCATTGTGCCTCTTTACTCATCCCTCATCAGGCTCATAATTGAGTACAATGCCCCTTTTGGGATGTACCTTACCAGACACCTGCAGCAACTGGAAAGACCTCAAAAGTACCTCACCCAGAGGATCAAAGGGCTCAAACAGATGCCATATGCTGCCCAGTTAAAGAAACTCCAGCTCTACTCAGTGGCATACCGCCTGCTCAGAGGCAATCTGTGCCTGACGTATAAAGCCATGTCCAACCCAGAATTAATGGACATGCTGCACCTCAGAAAATCCAAATCCCATTGAGCTACGCGCTCGAGAGACTTGAACCTCAGCACTGAACATGCTGGAGGGACAGATTCATAACCCAGAGGCTCCCTTCACTCTGGAATAAAATCCCAGTCCAGGTTAGGCAGAGTCCCTCATTGACTCCTTCAAGTGGAATCTTGATGAGTGGATGGGAGATAGTAGGTTTACCCTGGGTATCACTTCTGTCACTGTTAGACAGAGGCACAGTATACTAACCTCGAAAAGGGCATAACAAAATTCATTTAAAATGGGTGGCGAAAGCCAAACACACTCTGGCTAGGCTTATAAATGCCCTAGGGCAGATAGCCTAGTATGAACCTATGAACCTATGAACCTATAAACTCTCTCTGTTTCTCTCTCAGTAAGGCCATAGTAAAAAATCCAGAAACAAAGTCTAAAGGCATTGTTTTAAGTTATGTTCATTTTTCTAAGTGCTTACTGAAAAACGCAGGCCTGTAAGGCTCCATGGACATAATTCATAGTGCAGGGCCAGTGTTAGCATTTTGGGGGCCCCCAGCAAATGTCAAGTTGGGGGCCCTAGGCACTTCAGTCTAAGTATCACCCCGTCACTGCCACCACTCCTAAGCAACCTTTTAGTTCATGCTGCAAACTTTTTAGGAGTAGTACGTATAGAATGACCTGTATCTGCAATGCTCTTACATTATTAAATTATGACAGGCCTGCCTACCACACTATATTGCACTGTCTCACAAAGGTACATTTACAGTTACTGGCATTTAGTTGCAACAGTGATCTATAACAACAACCTCATGTACATTTCTGGAATTAGGTGAAATGGCACCCTAGGCACTGCCTACAGTTTCACACCCCACCCCACTCTCTCCCTAATCCTCTGAAAAGCATTTTAAAGTTGTTGTTTTTTTCTTTTTCTACAACCTTTTCATCCAGTGATGGCTTGAACATAAATTATGTTTAAGGAAAGAAATTCAGTGTTGCTGTTCAGCTTTAATTTTCCTTGTATCCTTTCAACACACCTTTCCTGACCAAGTCAGCACAGTAAAAAACATTTAGGCAATAATTCAGAAACAACAACCTCTACTCCACCGCTCAAAAATACAGATAAAAAGACCACCACCAGCTTCACAATGCAGGGGATATCATGAAGAATATACGTGCCAAATGACCGATAAATGAATGCGAACTTAGTTAAAATTCAAATTTATTCCAAAAAGACAAGGACAGCAACCAGATTAGTAGCTTTCTTCTGTTACAATCAGACTTCATCAGAATCAATAAAGCCATCACCTGCCATTAAATACTAAGTGCACTCCCAAATTATTCAATTAAATATTTAAATATTTAGAATAACACTGCTTTATTTTAAATATTAGCTACATATTTTAGGAAAGCAGTGTTATTCTAAATATTTAAATATTTAATTGAATAATTTGGGAGTGCACTTAGTATTTAATGGCAGGTGATGGCTTTCTTATTGGATTCTGATGAAGTCTGATTGTAACAGAAGAAAGCTCAATCCCTGGTTGCTGTCCTTGTCTTTTTGGAATAAATTTGAATTTTAACTAAGTTCGCATTCATTTATCGGTCATTTGGCACGTATATTCTTCAGGATATCCCCTGCATTGTGAAGCTGGTGGTGGTCTTTTTATCTGTATTTAGGGAATAATTCAATTAAGCTGGTACCCCTAGAAGCCATAGGGGTAATAGATGCTTTTGGATGCATTTTAGACCATTTTCCAAAACGTTTAATCCAATGGTGGCCTAAACAAAAATCTTGAGTAAGAATAGAATTACAGTCTTATTTTTTATTTCTTTCAAGAAATATGTAAGTTATTCCCAAGGCTTAAAGTTCAAAGCTGACAAAATAGTAGCTAACAATAAACTAAAAAGGCAATTGTTGTGAGGATACACATGTCCTATCTGAGAATATTGCCTGCCTCCCTAACCACCCCCCAAAAAACAGTGAGTGCCTATCCATCACTCTGATGATAGACAGGGATGAAAGCAGAGGTTCAAACTGCCACAGTCATGTAATCCAAGTAACTACTGATATACATAGCATGTCTCCTCACTATTCACCCCTTACCCCCAAAGGCAGATGCCAGTATACATGCCTGATGTGTGATTGTGAGGAAAGTGAAAAAAATAACAATTATAGTTGTCAAAGGAAAATCAACTTTATAAAGATCAACACACGGCAGGTTCAGGTTAAGGCACTTTAATCTTGCAGCAAGGAGACAAAAACGTGCTAATACAGAGTTTGTCTAACTAGAATCAGGAAGTGAAGCCATTCTTATGCATTTCTTACAAGACATTGCTTACTAAGCTGACGTAATAAATCACAAGTTCTTTCAATATTATTTCATAGCAGCTGTTTGTCCATGATTGTCTGCTGGCATATCAAGTTTACAAAAAAACTTCCTAAGAAAAACAACGTGGCCTTGATGACCACCGGTCAGATACAACTTCTCACTATGCAATGTTACCATTCAAGGTACTATGGATAATTCGAGCACAAAGTAAGTACAGATTATAGTTCATTTCTTCAAGCAGTCTTTGTTCAACTGTATCTATCTTTTCTGCAGCTGTGCATGTTCTCATAACACGAACAGAGCTGATTGTTCAAGAAGTTCAGTAACATTATAGAAAACAGTATTGTTCTATTCATTATTTTCCTGAACTAGCAGATAATCACCTGCTTCTCAGTAAATTTCCAAAAGGCATAAACATGAATTTTGCTGTGCTAGCAAATACTAGGTCAGAGAGCATCTTACAGTTTCAGAAAGCATATTGCAGTTTGAAAAGCATCTTGTAGTTTCATACAAAACTAAGCTGTACATAAAATAGAATGAAATGTGTTAACCCTTTTAGCTTCTAATAAACACTAAACATATACATTAATACATATTTTTCTAACAATAGTAATATATTCTGCTTTGTTGATCCTAAGCAGTATACTGCCCCTAAATAAGAAATAGTAACCTTCTTTGTACACCTCTGAGGTCTGAGAGAAAAGTAAAAGAAACAATGACCACCCTGTCATCAGCCCAAGCACAAGCTATACTGACCTCCTCTGCACACCTCTAGGATTTGACTGTGATGAAAATTAAAGCAGTAATAACCACACAATCCTCAGCCACCCACAACCCCACCCCCACATAAGCCAGAGCAGCCTTCTGTATACAGACACACACACACGGTTTCAGAATGGATCCAGGTTTAAGCAAAGACCATTATCAGCTTTATCCTAACAGAGTTGTATCACAGCCCTTTTCAGGTTAAAGAGTGTAATCAGAAAATTAACATATTTTTCTCTTCATGTTCCCCAACCAGCAACAGTTTTTGTGGGGCCCCCACATAGTCCAGGATGATTAAGCGAGCCCCCTGTATCAGTATATACAGTCTGGGAGTGGGGGCCACCAGACTCCTACAAGATCTAAGTGTCTGAATATTCCGTGATATAATGTATGCCTTATTTTGAAATATGACTTATTACCTGCATTTTTTACTGATACCCAGAAGAATGATGTATGGGTTCTGACATTATTGAGTGTGTGCACAGATAAAAATCAGTGATATTTTTACACAGACACACACACACGCACACACGCACACACACACACACACACACACACACACACACACACACACACACACACACACACACACACACAAAAGCCATTGCAATACTAGTTTCGTACTTATTTCAGCAATTAGCAATACATTGTGCAACACTGGTACTGTCACACCAAATCAGTGACTGCTGTTTAACAGTTGTCAAAGAGCAGCAGGGGTAAGTCACTTTTATTTATTTCATTGAGGAGTAATGCATACTTGTCACTGTCTGTAATTTTACAGACCTACTCTGATTTTGCTGATAATTTTCCTCTGTCCTTCATAAGAATTTTGATTTGCTGGTAAATCATTCAGGATTCCTGTCCGTTGATAATTCCAGGCATCAGAGTTTTATTCTTCTTCTTGTCGAAAACAATGCATGTTGATGCAAAAGTTGTTCTATTAACTTTTGAAGTGAATTAGAGTAATATTTAAAACATGTTCTTGATTTTGAGCCTTTATTTTGATATTATTGTTGGCACTGTGCATAATTCTTTAGCAAAAAAGCCAAGAGTTATAGTATCTGGTGTTCTGCCAGTATTTATAACCATCCCTGAAGATCAGAAGCATCAGCTCTTCTTAAAATCTAAGTTATGCACCAAGATCAGGCACTCTGAGCTGCTGATCTCTCCAGTGCTTACCTTGCTCATGTTCACTGTCAGCTTTATCATAACAGGGTCATATCACAGCCCTGTTCAGGTTGAAGAGCATAATGGAAATCAGTACATTTTTCTCCTCATTTTCCCCAACCAGCAGCAGCAGCGTTTGTGGGGCCCCCACACAGTCAAGGATGATTAAGGGGGCCCCCCTGCAGCCAAGGGTATTGCAGGTACCTAAAGCTGGCTATGTAGTTAGTTTTAGTGGAGAAAATGTCTACCAGCAGGGTTTAAGTAAGTCAGGGGCACCATGTCATAGGTAAAAAATGTAATGGAATTATGAAGCCTGTTGCTTGATAAAACACTGTTACTATAACCACAGAATTTTAAAAGAGATATAAATAAGAGTTATTACCCACCTGGTTTATTAAGTGTACAAGATTACTGCACTAGCTTTTGCTGGTTTGACAAATATGTTATAAAATATCAAAAATAATATATCTTGTTGTGGTTGGGGGCCCCCAGGAACAGGGGGCCCCCAGCGACCACAGGGTTCGCTGGTGCTAAAAGCCGGCTATGTGCTTACCTCAGTTTGTGGACTGACTCCAAATGAGTGACGATATGTCCATTGTGCAGTGAAGAAAGCGCTTTAACAATTCAGACAGGTACTTACTGTAAGGTGATATTGAATGAGAAGTTTGGGGATACAGGTAAATAAAATAATGATAATCAGGATTATTAGAATAGATGGAGAATGTTTAATGTAACTTTCTCTCATACTTATGATACAATGCTAGTAGATGCAAAATCAATTAGTGTCATGACTAATACATGTGTCACTAGTGTACTAGTCACCTGCATTGTCACTACTAAGGATCTGTTGCTTTTCTTTTGCTTTGTAGCAAGCATGACATGTAAGAATGATCTCTTAAACATGAGGATTGACAACAAAAGTTCTTCATTATGCACTTGCCTGTCTTCAAGATTGTGGCACAGTGATTAGCTTTGGGCTAGGCACAAGCCATTAATTAGAGAATCTTCTAATCCTTTGATTTATATTTACATGTTACCAGTCATTCAAACTACATCTGATGGGCATTTCCTGAAGGAGCACAAAGTACCCATTTCCCCATCAGAAAAATCATTGAGTCTACTCTCATACAATACTCTATGAATGTTAAAGCAACAATTCAGTAAAAAGAATACTGTTTATTTGAAAGCACATGTTAAACAATATTCATTAGGAATAATATGAGCACTAAGCATCATGCTATAGGCAACATAGTAGAGCACAGACCTATAAGAAGTTGTAAACTGAGGCAAAATTAGAAATACTGCAAACATTATTTATCAAAAGGAGTTTCAACTTCTAAAAATATCCAACATGAAAACCTTAAAAGATTAAAACACTAACTAACTAACTGACAATAACAGATTTGGTGCCTGTGAACTAGGAAGAGAAATACTCATTTAATTTCCTGTTTGTATTTAAGCCAAAAAAGAAAAAAAAGATGTATCAAGGGAAATAACAGTCATAAACTGATTAGGCAGCTGAAAGGAAGGTCTAATTAAGAATATGATAACAAAACACATTACAAGCAGATTGAAGAGAAATGATTGTCAATGGAATTCAAAGAAGAGTTCAAAAGGCAACACCGCACTGAATTCGTGCAAGAATCTGGGTGTACAGATGAAGGTTATTTAGATCAAATATTGAGAGATTTATTACCAAATATGATTTGCACATTTTACAGATTACATCTTTTCTTTACGCTTTAGCGGATGGTTTTGATAACTGCCTGCTGAAAAAGCCACCTTCATGATATAGTGCCAAAAATAGTATATTGCTTTAGTTGCTCATATTTTTCAAGCAACTGTTAAGAGGCAAATATTAAGCAGTGTTCAATAATAATAGTATGGGAAAAAAAATCCTATCAGAAACAATAAAGTGGAGTACCAACATATGAGAAGTGGAAAAGAAAGGCAAATTTAGAGCTAGCAGAATCAGCATTTATGAAAAGGAATTTCAAATGCTATGTCAAGATGAAAAACTCAAAAGATGAAAATATTGGCTAATGGTGATAAACTGTCTTTCTGAACTAGAGAGAGAGACAGTTTCATATGTGTCTTCTTTTTAAGCTAAAGAAAGACTAAATATTTTTCCTTAAGTGAAGTAGGTGATATACACCAATTGCATCCTTAAAACTAAAACAAAGCATGCTGGAAAGCCCTCATACGTTTGTTTGTGTCTTTCGGCTTTTCCCGTTTAGGGGTCGCCACAGCGGAACTCTGGTCCGCTAATGATTGGCAGTAGATTTTTACGTACTGGCTTGCCGGGCCTAACACACAACCTTCAACGAAGGAACGCCCATTCACGCATGTCGCTACACAGAAGACGCTCTGAGAATCGAACGGGCAACGTCTAACTGTGAGGCGACAACGCTACCGCAGCACCACCACCAAGCCCTCATAAGTAGTGACTCTAATTAGATACACTAACTCTGCTAGTCCAAAATTGGAAAAGGGGGAAGTTGGAGTGTGTTGCAACCCTGGTGCTATGATTACTGATGTCACTAAGATCATCAAACTTAGTCAGGGTTCTCAAAATGATCTTGATTTTTTAATCTTTTCTTCCTGCAGATATATATGCCTGATTTTATGCATACCCTTATCCAAGCTGAAAAGTCCTTTGCAGTTAGTAAGATCCCTGTTTCAGTGAGAATAGCTTTACTGGTACTTGCTTAGGATAATGTCCAGGAGACCATTGAGGAGTTTATCCCAATTTCCTGACAAACCCAGAGCACTGTCTGGTTAAAACACTTGCTCAGTCACAAAGTAAGCAAACAGAAGACAAAGTAATCAATTCCTAATCTATAAGAAACAGCTCAATAACAACATATAGCCTTAATTTTCTGTTCCCACTGCCAGTATAGCACCTACATATGCACAAAACAGTAATGATTGCAACAAATGAGTTAGTTTACAGTGTCAGTCCACAGGGATTCAGTGCCCTTTTTCTTGGGAAGAAATGGGTGGAGCCCAGATCTACTTTCTAAGGGATGGGCTATACCTCTCCTCAAAATGGAAGAGGGTACTGAATAGACTTATTTCTTGCACTTGTGCCTTTATATTTAAGGTCAGATTGATGGGCATGTCAAATTATACTCTGCAAATAATACTGTAAAGGTGGGAGTCATCAATACTTGTAAATTAAATAGAAAATAAATTTGAACTTGTCTTTGAGGGACCTGTGTATGTGTCATCACAGATACATGGTGTAAAGACCTGCATGCATTCTATAGACATCTGGCTGCTACTCTTTCATTCATTTTGACCAGCTCAGCAAGGATGTGGTACACTGATCTTCAGAAATAATTCTTTCAAAAGCAGGGTTTTAGACATAAAAACTGTACATGAAGTATTTCACTTCCAAGTTATAACAGACAATACAAACAACAGTTTTGTAATGTGTTATCACACCCACCTCAATACAACCATTATATGGTTAATTAAAGGTTGTGCATTTTACCAGCATTGTTTTTAATATTTGTATGTGTTAAGACCATTATTCTTTCCTTTAGGTATTCAATGTGGTGCTAGCCTTTGCCTCTTAGTCAGAGCCACGGCATATTGTGCACTCCTACATCTGCTGACAGCATCTGCAGCTGGTGGTTCTCCCTCAGACTCCTCATCCACATCTGCTGGAGCTGCTGCCCTGCCTGTGGTACTGGGAATTGTTGTCCTGCCACTAGTTTTCCTTGTTGAAGCTGTCTGCCAAGAATGATATTGTGCAACCTTGATTAGACTGTGAAAATGTCTGCAGAGGTGGCTGGATCATAGGATCACAGGATCATAGATGATTACTAGGCTATTGACCTAGAGATCATTTTAAGCCTAGCCATTTCATCTCAATGTAATACCATAAAAATGTTAGTCAATACCCAAGATTGCATTTAGTGATGACTGCTCATGCCCAAGAGGGTTGTGGGCTCTATCCCCAGTAAAAATTTGCAGTGACCCATTCACTCATCCAGGTTCCTCTTGAACAGTGTTATAGAGTTGCTCTGTTTCATATGAATTGGTAGCCTGTTCCAAAGATGTGGCAGTCGCTGGGAGTCCTATTTAAGTTGCAGACCATATTTAGGTCCCTGGAATGGGTAGCCCTAGTCCCGTTTGATTTACAGATATGCACCAAGTTCATTAGGTTTGGGTCTTTGATTGCTCTATAGGCCAGGCATAAGTCTCCCCTAAGAAGTCTATACAGTACAAAGTTAGAAACCTTTGTGGTCTCTCTAATTGATGCAGATGTTTAGTACAGAATATGCCAAATGGGGCATTATGCTCAATTATGGGCCAGATAAGTGCCAAGTACAGGGGTTATAACTTATTTTGCTCTCGAGGTGATGCTTGTACTAATCAAGTGTGCTACATAGAAAGCTTTCCTTAGTACAGTAGATGCATAGTGGTCAAAGTTAAGGTTGCAGTCAACTTGTGATCCCAGGTCCCTTACCACTTCATGGGTACTTAGGGTATTGCTTTTGATCTGATAGTGTGAGGGGACATTGTTTGTGATGAAGGGAATGATGATGCATTTCTTTGCATTCAGTTTGAGACTGTGACTAATACACTAGTCACTAGTCTGTGTGAGACCCGCTTGGAGTATACTGACATCATTTGGAGATTCAGTGATTGCACCTAGTTTACAGTCATATGCAAACTTGGTCAGGCACAACCCCATAGTTTTGACCAAAAATAGGGGGCCCAGGACTGACCCCTGTGGCTCCCCACTGGTAACAGGTCTGTTGGTTGATGAGGAGTCACCCACTTTGATAGTGTGTGTCCAGTTTATGAGCCAATTGGCAACCCATCTTACAACGAAGGGGTTTACATTCAGTTTGCTAAGTTTATTGGTAATGCCTGAATGTGGGATTGTATTCAAAGCCTTTGCCAAGTCAAGGTATGCTGTGTGCACAGATTTGCCCTCGTCAATGGCATTGGCCACATTTTCAAAGAAATTCATCAGATTTCACACAGGATCTGCCCTTCCTGAAGCCAAATTGGGTAGGATCCAGGGTTTGGAGGTCACCTATGTCTTTGTTTATGAGGTCCAAAATGATGTATTCCATGGCCTTACAGATGAGGTTGGTCAGACTTATGGGTCTGTAATTCCCTGGGTCTGTTGCTATGTGTTTGATGCATACTATGTGTATGAGGTGTCTAGACACCAAAGCCTTGATTTGAGCAAGTCAAATACACATTCTATGATATTCCTAGCTTGAGCATGGGCATCATTGTATGATTGCTAGTGAATTTGTGTGGGTTTCTCATGGGTGTCATGAGCCATGGTTCCAGGGCATAACCTTCATCTCCCACTAGATTCCCTTGTGGAAAGTCACTCCTAGCAAACCTTGTGTACAGCTCGCAGATGTGCCACATGTGTGAGTAATGAAAATTGCCTGGGTTACCTGCACAGAAATTGGAGATGATCACTTGGTTATTTCAGACAATCTGACAGTTTATAGAGTGGTATCTTTTTCTGTTGATGTACCTCCCTCCCTGTTCACTAGGTGGGGCTTCTATTTCTATGTGTGTGCAGTCCATGGCCCCAAAAACATAAGAGAAGTGTACTATTGCATAAAATTCCTGCATGGTCCTTGCTCTTTCTTGTGGGGAATGTGGGAAGCAGATATGCTCCCTTACATGTTGTAGCATTGCATTTAGAAACTGATCTAGTATTCTGGAAACTGAGGCATACGACACCCCTAACATATCCCATGTGAGTCTCTGCCTGTAACTAATATATGTAATGCTACACATAACTTTGTTTCCACTGGGATGGGTTTTTCACAATTTCTCTGGGGCCTCAGATGAAGGCTGCAGAGGTTGCATATTCCTTTTAGTTTCCCTGTCCACCCAGTATCACTCTACAGTTTCTGTGTCATGCAATCCATGGTAAGTCAAATGGGTTAAACACCGTCCTTCTTCTTGGCTGAGCTCTGCCAGCAGCAGCATCTTGCATTAAAGCCTGTTGCACATAGATGTTAATGATGGCATAGTCAGATTTAGGCAGCAGTGAACCCTGCGGTCGCTGGGGGGTCCCCAACCACAGCAAGTTATCCTGATATTTTGCAACCTGTCTGTCAAACCAGCAAAAGCAAGTACAGCAATCTTGTATACTTAAGAAACCAGGTGGATAATGACTCTTATTTGCATCTCTTTTAGAATTCAAAAATATCTCTGGTAATACCCTCTCCTTTACCATAACCTCTAATGACGGCACCACCATCTCCTCTTCTAACCACACCAAACTTCTGGGCATTGAAATAGACAATAATCTCCACTTTGATGTTCACATCTCACATACCATAAAACTAGTACACAAAAAACTAGGCTCCCTATACAGGCATAAGTCCTTTCTCTCACAAAAAGCAAGAGTCACTCTTGCACAAAGCCACCTCCTCTCAACTCTATTATATGCAGCACCAATCTTTACCCAAATCAGACAATGTGACCTAGACAAACTAGAATCATGCTACAATAAAATAGCCAAGTTTGCAACTAACTCAACCTATAGAACCCATCACTGTGCTGCACTAAAAGAACTAAAATGGCTTGAGCTACCACAGCTACTTAACTATCACCAGCTGGGCACAGCCTACAATATTCTCAAATATCCTGAAAAAAAACCCTCATTATCCAACCTACTTACTATCTATACTACAAACCGATACCTAAGATCCAGTGAAAATCTCTCCTCTCCATCACCAAGGCTAACAATAATGCAGGAAAGCGCTCTACTCACACCGTTGCCAGAAATTGGAACTCTCTTCCCTATCTGTGTCCACTGCCCCTCCACATCCATATTCAAAACTCCTCAAATTGCACCTTCTTAGTACATGGTTATGCCCTTGTATCACATAACCCTACCCATACTACTATTAACTCCCCAAATTCCTCTCTGATCACATGCTGGAGCTCTGATCCCCTGTAGGCTTGGTCATCTGAAAGGGTACTTTTAACTGTAGAATCTTACTTGATATATTTTCTTTTCTTACCAAAGTATGACTGACATTGTCTTTTCACCCATGTTCTATATCTTTTACCTGGAGTGTTTTTATTAATTCTTGTTATATTACTATGCTCAGCATACATGATGTAACCTGTTTTGTGTATTATGCTGGATGTACTGTATTTCTATAACTTGATGTTGGAGTTTTTCTCCCCGGGCCTCCGCTGAAAATGGACCTGGTCCAGTCGGAATTTCCCGGTTAACAAATGTAAAATAAATAAATAAATAGTAACAGTGTTTTATCAAGTAACAGGCTCCAAAATTCCATTAAATATTTTACCACTGATGTACTGCAACAAACCCTACTGGTGGACATTATCTCCACTAAAACTAACAACATGGCCAGCATTAGGTACCTGCAATACTCGTGGCTGTAGTGGGACTCTTTAATCATCCTTGACTGTGTGGGGGCCCCATAAAAGCTGCTGCTAGTTGGGGAAAAATGAGCATTAAAAAAAGTATTAATTTACAATTATGCTTCTTAACCTGAACATGGCTGTGATATGACTCTTTTAAAATAAAGATGAAAATGAACATAAGCAAGATAAGCACCAGAGAGAGCAATAGCCCAGAGTGACTGATCTCAATGCATACCTTGCATTATAAGAAGACATGATGCTTCCAATCTTCAGGGATGTTTTTTCTTTCAGGAAGTTTTATAAATACTGGCAGAACACCCGATACTATAATTCTTAACTTCTTTGCTGAAAAATTCAGCTCAATGCCAATAATGCTTGGACGGTGCAGTGGTAGTGTTATCACCTCATAGTAAGAGGTTCTCTGATTTAATTCTCAGCTGAAGTACTTTCTGTGTGGAGTCTGCATGTCCTCCCTGTGCTCATGTGGGTTTTCTCTGAGTACTTCGGTTTCCTCCCACGTTATGAAGACATGCATTTGGAGTGTTTGTCCCCGGGCCTCTGCTGAAAATTGGCTTTGTTCCAAGTTGGACTTTCCCAGTAAACAAATATAAATAAATGCCAAAAATAATAGCAGAATAAAGTCTCAAAATCAAGAACACACTAAATATTACTCTAATTTACTTAAAAACCTAATAGAATAACAGCTATAGCATCAACATGCATTCTTTGGACAATAAGAAGTATAACACTCTGATGTCTGAATTTATTGACTGTAATTCTGAATGATTTGCCAGCAAATCAAACTTTTTACAAAGGGCAGAGCCAAATTATGAGCAAAATCAGGGAATGTCAATGAAATCAGGGATAGTGACATATATGTATTACTCCTCAAGGAGGTAAATAAAAGTGAATTACCCCTGCTGCTGTTTGATGACTGCTAAACAGCAGTCACTAATATGGTGTGGCAGTATCGGTGTTGCACAATGTATTGCAACTTGCTGAAATAAGTACAAGACTAATATTGCTATGGCTTATGCTTGTGTGTGTGTTTGTAAACAATATCACTGATTTTTATCTGTGCACACACCCAGTAATGCTAGGACACATATATTATTCTTCTGGGTATCAGCAAAAACTACAGCTAACAAGTAATTATATTTCAAATGTAAGGCATAAAATATATCACAAGACATTCAGACACTTGGATCTTCTAGGATTCTGATGGCCCAAACTCTCCAGACTGTATAAATGGATACAGGAGGCTCCCTTAATCACCCTTGACTGTGTGGGAGGCCTCAAAAAATCTGTTGCTGGTTGGGGAAAAATGAGGAGAAAAAATGTATTAATTTTCTGATTGTGGTCTTTAACCTGAATGGGGCTGTGATATGACCCTGTTAGGATAAAGCTGAAAATGGCCAGTGCTTTCAACTACACCCATTCTAAAACCAGCCCTGTTCAGATGTGTATATGCAGAAAATTACTGTAGCTTATGTGTGGTGGTGGTGGGGGGATTGTGTGGCTATTACTTCTTTAATTTTCACCACAGTCAAACCTTAGAGGTGTACACAGGTTAGTATAATATATATATATATATATATATATATATATATATATATAGAGAGAGAGAGAGAGAGAGAGATACATATATATATATATATATATATATATATATATATATATATATATATATATAGTGCAAGAGAGTTATATTTGGCCTAAGGACAGTGTGTTTATTTTTTTTTTCTAACAAACCTCACAGATGTACAAAAAAGGTTACTACAACTTTTGTAGGGCAGTGTACTGTCTAAGGAGCAACAAAGTAGAATACATTACTGTATTCATTTTTTTCACTTTCCTCACAATCATACATCAGACATGTATACTGGTGGCTGCCTTTGGGGGCTACAGGTGAGGAGTGAGGAGGCATGCTATGTATATGTATGTCAGCAGTCACTTGAAATACATGACTGGCAAATTGTACTTCTGCTTTCATCCCAATCTAGCACCAGTGGGATGCATAGGCAGTTACTGTCTTTTCTAGGGAAAGGTTAGGGAGGCAGGCAGTATTCTGGGGTAGACCTGTGTATCCTCACAACAATTGGCTTGTTAGTTTATTGTGAGCTACTATTTTGTCAACTTTGAACATTTAGCCTTGGGCAGAACTTAATAATTTCCTTGAAAGACAAAAAAAAGAAATAAAAAAGAAAAACTGAAATTATTTTCTTACTCGTGATTTTAGTTCTGGCCACCATTGGATTAAAAGGTTGGGAAATGCTCTAAAGTGCATCTCAGAGCATCTATAACCCTATGGCTTCTTGGACACTGGCTTTTGTATTTCCTAAAAGATTACTACTGTGTTATCTTGGTTAGGAAAGGTATGTTGAAAGGATTCCAGGAAAACTAAAGCTGAACAGAAACAGTGAATTTCTTTCTTTGATAATAATTTCTGTTTATGCCATCATTGGACGAAAAGGTTGTATAAAAGAAAAAATAAAAAAAAAAAACACTTCAGAGCATATAGAAATTTATGGTGTCTTGACAAAGCTGAAGAATAAGGCAAAATGTGAGAAAAGAAAGAAAAAGGTAATGTGCATTGTATGGAAAGTTCAACATAGTGGGAAACAAAGGGGAGGACTGGATGGTATGTATGTGTGGGGGGTCTGGAATAGTAGGCCTGGGATGCCATTTCAGCCAAGTCCAGACAGTTACATAGAGTTGTTGTGATGTATCATTGTTGTAACTAAATGCCAGTAACTGTGAAAGTCCCTTTGTGAGATGGACCAACACAGTATGGTACATAGATGTAATGTAAGAGTATTGCAGCTGTAGGTCAGACTGTGTAGTACTCTTAAAAGCTTGCAGCATGAACTAAAAGGTTGCTTAGGAGGGGTGGCAGTGACAGGGTGATACACTGGAAATGCCTAGGGGCCCCCACCTTGACATTTCTGGGGGCCCAGAAAATGCTTACACCGGCCCTGATGATGGCAACAGCAACTGCTAACATTTGTTTTCCTTTTTTAAGTGCAATTATGGCTGTAATCCAAAGAGTTTGGGATTTCAGGGCAAATGGCTACACTGATTGTTCACAATTGCTTTATAGCTTGAATAGCTCTGCCATGTTTTATTGGTTAATTATCATGTAATTCAGCTACTTATGCAATCATTAGCATATTCTGCTGTTTACCTATGTTTAACAGCTCTACACTAGGGACAGAAACATTTAATGAATAGCAAATAGAGTGCTATTTATGTGCACACATGTGACATAGGGGTTTATATTTAAGCTGGTGAGCTTATCTATAATGCCCGAGTGGGGTATTGTATTGAAGGCTTTTGTGAGGTCCAGGTAGGCTGTGTGGACCACCTTCCCCTCATCAATGGCCTTGGTGACTGTTTCAAAGAAACTGACCAGGTTTAAGAGGCAGGATCTGCCCTTAACAAAGCCAAACTGGGTAGGATCCAGTGTCTGTAGGTCCCCAATATCTTTATTTATGAGGTCCATGATGATCCTTTCCGTAGCTTTGCAGACCAAGCTAGTCAGGCTTATGGGGCGATAGTTTCCAGAATCCGTTGAGGCACCACCTTTGTGGAGACGAACCACTGTTGCTGTACTCCACTCTTTGGGTACATATCCTGTAGTAAGGCTGAGACTGAACAGTAATTTTATGTTTGGGTTTAGCTCTTCTTGGAGTTCATGTAGGACCCAGCCCGGGACACCGTCTGGTCCCATTGATGCTGTGTCTTTTGCTTTGGAGAGGACGGCTCTTACCTGAGCATCTGAGATGTCAGGGGGGTAGCACTCTGCTGGGATAGATATTTGCCCTTTTGGTGGGGAGGGGGGGAGAAGTTTGTGCTGAACCTGTCAGCTAGGATGTTGGCAACGTCTGTGGGTTCGGTGTATTTTTTATCATTTTGGACTAATTCTGAGCATATCTGGGAATTCCCACCCAGGTTCCTAACATAACTAAAGAAAGCCTTGTGATTATCCTTAGTGTCCTGTGCAATTTTTCTCTCGAAGCTGGCCTTAGACGATTTTATGAGTGCCCGTAGTTTTTTGCTAATACTGATCAGAGATGCCTTCCCTTTTTGGGACTTTGCTCTATCATGTAGTAGCTTCCTCCTTCTATTGTATAGTTTGTTTATGGCTGGGGTCCACCAGACAGGACGCCTGCCTTTGGAGGATTGGGTCTTGGTTTTATTTGGGAATGCATGATCCATGCATTCCTGAAGGTGTTCATAGAATGCGTTTATAAAGGATTCTGCGGTCTGGGCCGTATTTTCCACAGGCCCGGGGGCTTTGAAGGATTCCACCTCGGTTTTCATGAGTGTGAAATTTGCTTAGAGAAGTTTTTCACTGTGGTTTTCTGGGCAGGTGGTGGGGTCAGGATGTGAATATCCAGTGAGATTAGTTTATGGTCTGATCTTACCAGTGAGGGATACACATCTGGTCTGGAGCATAGAGTCCCCATGTTGGTGATGATCAGGTCCAGTATGTTTTCCCCTCTTGTGGGAGTGGTAACAAGTTGTTCCATAGCATTTGAGTTTATAAATTCTAGGAACCTTTGGGTTAGGGTGTTGGAGCTAGAGTAATGCTCCCAGTCTATGTTTGGGTAGTTGATGTCGCCCAATATAATGGTGTTTGGGGAGACCTTTATATTTTCCAGTGTTCTCAGGAAGGCTGAGTGGGGTTCCTGGGTTTGGGAGGGTGGTCTGTAGCAAGCTATAAACTGAAAGGCAGTTTTACCCACTGTTAGTTGCACATGGATAGTCTCTGATGCTTCGTGCTGTGCCACCAACCTGGAGGTGTGGGTATCTTTGATGAATATTGATACTCCCCCTCCTTTTGTGGTTCAGTCCAAGTTTTGGGACCAAAAAGCATGGTATGAGGTATAACCTGGTAGTGCTGGGGTGCTCTCGGAAGCCTTGAACCAGGTTTCTGTTACTGCACAGATATTGATATTCTCCATGCTAAGGAGAGTTTTGAGTGCATGCATCTTGAGGTTTAGACTTCTGGCGTTGAGTAGCATTACTCTTAGTTTCTTATCTCTTGTGATACCTATGGAGGTGGGTTTGTCTTTTGAGCCTTGCCTAAAAAAGGCACTATGGGGGTAGCAAGAGCCTTTGCCAATATCCGAAAGCCCAGGGGTGACAGGTGCAAGCCGTCCCTAGCGAAGCATCGTGGCTTGTCGAGCATGTCATCCCAGGCTGACAGGCATTGGATCCCCTTTGAATGACACCAATACTTAAGCCAATTGTTGAAATTGATCATCTTGTCTTCATATTGTGGCATCATTCCTGGTGAGGGTAAGATGCTACTCAAGGTCAGGGTCATACCGGCCTGGGCTACATGCTCATATTTGTCTCTCCAGCATTTTCTGTTTAAGTGACAAACTTCAGGTCCCTACACCTTGAATTTCTGGTACTCTTTGACATGCAAATATGTAAGAGATTCAAAAGTGTGTGGATTGCTGATGCCTTGTAAGCCAGGCATAGATCACCCCTCAGGAATCTATAGGAGACTGAGTAGAGGGAAGGGGCTTTAAGGTGCTCTGCATAAGGCAGGTTTATTATGCCTTGCATTCTTTTTGTAAGGAACCTTTGAGGTCATTCTAGTTTCTGCATATGCCTGGTCAAATACATACCAAAGGGGGCATTATATTATATGACTGGTCTGATGAGTACAGTGGCATAATGACCTCTTTTCACCTAGATGCAATGCCCTTACTTATAAGTTGTGCAACATAAAATTATTTCCTCACCACTGTGGCCATGTGGTAGTCAAATGTAAGGCTACTGTCTACATGCGTACCCAGATCCCTAATCACTGGGTCGACTCGTAGGGGTCTGTTATCAACATAGTAATTAGTTAGGATGGCTGATTTCCCAAAGGGTACAGTTATGCATTGAGTTTATAACCAAGTGGAAACATAATTGTGTAGAATGTTATTTAATCCTGGACAAACAGATGGATGCTGGATAATTTTATAGGTTGTGAGAAGCTGTGTATCTTAGTTGATGGGGGGAAAAAACATCTAGAAAGCAAAACATCTTTTTGAACAGGAGCAAGCCCCCTTGAAACTCCTTTCACCCCCAGCTACTTATATATACTAACTCCAAGATCACACTTTGTTGTGTCTTTCGGCTTTTCCCGGTTAGGGGTCGCCACAGCGGAACTCCGGTCCGCTAATGATTGGCAGTAAATTTTCACATGCTGGCTTGCCGGGCCTAACGCACAACCTTCAACAAAGGAATGCTCATTCACACATGTCGACACACAGAAGATGCTCTAACTGAGAATCGAACGGGCAACGTCTAACTACATTGGATAAAAGGGCCCAGTCCCTGGTGCCCCATTGTACTGCAATATCACACAGCCAAACACTGGCAAACTTCAAAAACTGAATTTTCTAACATTTTTCTGATATTTCAAGTTCCCAAACTTTTGATAGTTCAACTGCTTGACAGGAACCCATGTATATACATGTATATATGTTTACTCCTGCGAATGAGATGTTAAACTGATGCCCCATCTTACTGAGTTGGTAGCAGCCCAGGGGGATGCAAAAGATCCCACTGCATTTATCAAAAAACAGTAGGGGAAGTTCCCAGATCACCTGGCCAAATTTCCCCTAGTACGAGTAAATAACAGATCAGGTCTCCCTTGAAAAGAGGATACTAGCCTAATAGGAGTAACCTGGTTAATAAAGGAAAAATAAATTAAAATGTAAATAATTTATATGTATATATGTATAAAAAATCCACACCCACACACACACACACACACACACACACACACACACACACACACACACACACACACACACACACACACACACACACACACACACACGTGTCCAGTCATATGTCTTAGGTCTACTTATAATGACAGATGAGGAATATATTTTCAGTTTTAAATGTCCTTATTGATATAAGAGAGCAGTAATCACTAATACAGTTTGAAGAATGTCAGTTTCAGAGCCCCTTTGTTTAATATGTTATTATAATGTTCATTGTTATGTTGTTTCCTGTTTAGATATCTGGCCTTGTGGTTTGTTGTATTAGTGTATTCTTTGGGATTTTGGGCCATCTGGGCACCAAGGATTAAGATTAAAATCATCTATTATAATGCAGGTATTTATTTTTTGAGAAACATATTAGCACTAGTTTATTGCATAATGTTTAAGGAAGAGAGTAGGGTGTATTTATACCATACCTATAGCAAGAATTAGGTGATTACCTATAGAAATGTGGCTGAGAATCCAGTTTGGGCATATATCATCTTTATGACGATGCTGGGGATATAATTTACAATTTTTTTTTGTATGATCAGTAGTGTAGTACGTCCTCCACATTTATTACCTAGGCTAATGTTCTTGAGTACAATATAGCTATCTGTGATGTATGCTGAAGGGTTAAATTCATCTTAATCCCAAGTCTCTGTAAGGGCAACAATCTGAGATTTTAGTGTGTAGTTCCAGGCTTCAGTTAATGTCCATTGGATATTGATCCTACAGGAGTCAAGGCTGACAATTTTTAAGAGTGCTTTATTTCTTCTTATCTGTCGGTTGGGACAGTTATTATCTGTAACTGGTCCAGACTGAGTTGTATATCCCATGCCAGCATAAGCTGCTGAGCTTGATAAAATAATGTGTACAGAACAGCATTTACTGTGTGCCATGGGTGCCATGATGCTATGGTGTTGTGGAGAAGATAGATTTGTAATAAGCATTGCCTTGTTGTGATATAAATTATCAGTTTTTAATAACCTTTTCATATTTGACAAACGTTTATTGTAATCTGTATGTTTGCTCCCTACTGAAATGTCAGGATTCGAAATGCAAAGTGTTGACATGCTACAAAAAAGACTAAAAACACAGGAGAAGAGTGAATCTCAAAGATCGCTCTTCTCCTTAATACTTCTTTTTGCAGGAGAGGCAAGCGCACCACACCCCAAACTTATATATACCAACTTACAACCAAATTATTAACTTAGTACTACTTATATAATTTGGCTGTAGGTACTAACTCTGTTAACATATCCCTTCTAACAACACTAATTATCTATAATCTAAATGTTGCTGTGTTTTCTCTTGAAAGTATTGTATTTCACTGTGAAAAGCTCTCTGAACTGTCTGTACTGTGTATTGACTCACTAATAAATGATGTTCTGCCTTAAAGTGTAAACCATTTCGTATAGTTATAACAGCTGAAGTTCCTTATTTGAGTACAGGTACTAACTTACTATACCCTACCCATCCTTTACCTCGTACGAGTCAGTATGCTGGAAGGAAATTATCCTTGCTGACTCCAACAAGAAATCACTCCTGCCTTGTCCCACGCTAGTGAAATGGACTGCCAAAGGTCTATATTTATTTAATCTATGTCAAAATGTTAATAGTTTATAGCTGAACTGGGTCTACAGCACATACTACTAGCGTAGAAGATCAAAATAAAAATGGCTCAATACTTTGCCCAAATAACAGTTGCTACCACAACCAGGCTGGTATATTTGAACAGTATCTGTCCAAACTATACAATTTAAGGCCCATAGAAGAAGCAGAACCTTTTACCAATTAAATAATTTAAGTTACTGGTTGACTGAGATTTTAAGCACTAAAAACAAGAGAAATACTGTGAAAAAATGCACTGGATAATTGTAGAGTTATAGTTCAAAGGCATCCTACATACTCACAGACCTTAAGAATCCTGTGGTCTGGTTTAGCCTCACTGTACTCACCACATCCCTCTTACCAGAAACAATCAGCTTTATCTTAGTTTCTCATAGGATCCAAATCAAAATTCTATAAACCTTTCTATAGTTCTTACCTTAAACTGGATAGTAGCCCTCCTTTCTCTAGTTTTAAGCAGGCATTAGTTAACTACCTCCAAAATGCCTCCACAGACCTCAGTCTTACCTCCCAAATCAAAGCCTTCCTCTTGCCTAATACGCCTACTGATAATTACCTATCTTCTCACAGCTTATGAACTCCAGGATCTCCCAGGCTTTCACTACCCCAGGTCTCAAACCAGCATCCCAAATCCATCAAATAACTTTAATGACCTACTACTCCCCCTCTCATCTAACTCCGTCAAAACAAAAACTCAGCATCCCATTAGAGTCAGATATATTAACCCCAAAACCAAACATTATCAAAAACTCCAGAAACTCATAACCATATTACAATTTAAAAGCATTATTGATGGGGACATACACCCTAACCCTGGCCCAAGCTCACCAGATGCAATCAGCCCCATAAATAATTCCCCTACCAGCCTGAAGAAAACTTAAACAAACCCTCCAACTCACACCTGCTCTGTCACCTAAATATTAGAAGGTTAAATAAGAAAATCCATTACTTGCATGCCCTTTTGACTGTACACTCCCCTGATGTACTATGCCTTACTGAAACCTGGCTCAAACCTACTACTGCTGACAATGAGGTCATACCCCCAGGATACAATATATTAAGACTAGACCACACCTCTATGAAAGGAGGAGGGGTAGCTGTATTGTTTAAATCCACACTAGATATAATCATATCCAGTCCTCAACATGTTCCCCAAACTGATAATGCAGAAATACTTATTACTAAACTACAAATTAACAAACATAAATCTATAAATATTGTCTCCATTTATATTCCTCCAGGTAACAACACAAATACCATAGAAGACATCCTCCAGTGGCTGTCCATAAACTGCCCACAAGAAACCATTGTTCTCGGGGATTTTAATATCGACTGGAACACCTAATCCTCAGACTCCCCTACCACACACTTAAGTTTGTATAACTTTACCCAGGTCATATCCTCCCCAACTAGAATCAGTAAACCCTACAACAAAGGAAGTATTCTAGACTGGATTCTCATAAACAACCACCTCCCACATGTATAAAGCAAGCACCCAACCTGAGTATATAAGTGATCACTACCTCACCTATATACTCAGGCAAAAAAATTATATCCCTCAGCTATCGACATTCAAAACTATAAGGAACAATAAGAACTTTAATCAAACTAAATTTCAAAATGAGCTCAAGTCATGTGAATGGTCCGATCTAAAACTGCTCCCACTAGATGAAGCAGTTTCTTGCTTCAACTCTAAGTGTCTTGCTTTCCTTGACAACCACGCTCCTACTCATACTATCAGAACCAATAAAAAAGTAGCACCATGGCTGTCAAAAGATACCAGACAAAAAATCATATGAAGGAATATAGCATGGGCCTCGTGGAGAACCACTAAATCCCCAAAGGCCCCTCTTTTATATAAACAACTAAAGAATGATACAAAGAAGTCTATTAGTCTAGATAAAAAAATATTACTGTCACCTTCAACAGAAACACCAAAATAATCCGCAAAGATTTTGGTCTGCTTTAAATAAACTTCTCCACCCAGGACATTCGTCTGCCCCTACCCCCTTGACTATCCTCCAAAAACCTCCAGAAAATGTTGCTAAAACTTTCAGTGCTTTCTTTACAGAAACTATTTAGTCCCTTGCCAACAATCTAGCTCCCAACAGCCCAAGTATTATTGACCCCACACCCAAAACACATCTGTCGTTCAACTTTCAACCAGTACCAGCATCACTTATCAGGTCACTGATCAAGAAACTAAAACCCACCACCCTATCGGCAGACCTCCTCCCAGCAGAGTATGTTCAAAAAGCCGCAGATGAAATAGCATACCCCATTTCAATACTAATCAATAGAACTATTGTTGAAGCTTATATCCCCTCCATATGGAAGATCTCCCACATTATTACTCTTTATAAAGGGGGTAGTTCTACTGAACTTTCAAATTATAGACCTATAGCCATCCTGTTGCCCTTGGCTAAAATTATGGAAGAATGGATCCATAAACAACTCCTACCATATATCAATCTGAACAATCTTCTAGCCTCCTCCCAGCATGGTTTCAGACCATACCATAGTACAACCTCAGCCTTCCTTTCATTCTCCCATACAATAAATCAAAACCGTAATAGCAACAAGCTCTCCTCTGCCCTCTTCCTAGACCTATCCAAGACGTTCAACATGGTAAACCATCAGCTGCTCTTAAGTACACTAAAAATACTCTCCATAGATAACCAAGCAAGTCTCTGGTTTCAGTCCTATCTAAGTGTCAGACAACAAGCTGTATTATGGAAGGAAAACCTATCCTCCATATTACCAATACCCTTGGAGTCCCTCAGGGGTCCATATTAGGCCCACTCCTATTCTCCATCTTCATTAATGATTTGAATACAGTCATCCCAAAAGCAACTTGTATTCAGTATGTGGATGACTCTACCCTAATCTGTTCTGCTACCTCTCCGACAGATTTACAGAATTTATCCCAAAGCACCTTTAACAAGGTAGAAAACTGGCTCACTGACCGGCATCTCCTATTAAATCCAAAAAAAAAAACAAAGCTGTTACTCTTCATCCCTACTTGTAAGGTTCCTTTCCCATTACTTAACATAACATCCAGCAATAGCACCATAATTTCTACAGAACCTACTACTAAGTTATTAGGTGTAATAATCGACAGTAATCTTAAGTTCGATGCTCACATCAACCGAACTATTAAGACAGCAAATAAGAAACTTGGGTCTTTATATAAGATTAAACAATTCCTTACCCCATCTGCTAGGACATTGCCCGAACACATTTACTGTCAACCCTACTATACGCCTCTCCTATTCTCACAAATCTAAGTAAATCTGACTTAAATAAACTCACTAGCTGCTATAATAATATTGCCAGATTTGCCACAGGTTCACTTTATAGACAACACCATTGTTTTAGCCTTAGAACTACCCTCCCAAATTCAGTATAATCAATTAATAGTTGCACACAAAGTTCTTTACCAACCAGAAATCACACCAATACTTAAAAATATTATCAACCCATAAAGTAACCTAAAAGCACTCCGCTCCTCCATTAGAATGCTAGTTCAAACTGTTAAATCCAACAACTTAGCTGGTGACTCACTATTTACCAACTCTGTTGACAAAACCTGGAACTTACTTCCTGATGAACTCACTTCAGTCCCCTCTTTAACTCAATTTAAAACATCTCTTAAAACACCTAAAAATACATTGGCTATGCCCCTGTACAAACCCTGACTAACTCCTTCTCAATTTACTATGTATCACTGAAAACATTGGCTTCATGTCGAAACTATCATTACCATAACTGTGATACTTCAGGTGTTTCAGAAGATTGATTATATTGGAATGTACTACTGAACTATATGACAACTTACTTACGACTATGAACTATTAAAATGAATGGCTTCTCGCATAAAAGATTATAATTGTAAGTTTTTATGATATATTCCAGCATATCTGGAATATGTATGCATGAGTTCTTGTACAATTGTATATAATTGTCAAAGTTATTCTCTTTGTATGTATTTCTGGAGCTTTTCTCCCCGGGCCTCCACTGAAACTGGGACCAATATCCAGTCAGACTCTGCCAGTTAACAAATGTAAAATAAATAAATAAATAAATAGTTACATTCCTAGCTGCAACTCTCACCACTGAAGTATTACTAACTATGCACTACTTTGCCTAAATGATTCTTCCCACTTAATTTCCTAACTAATGTTATGTTCCTCCACATATATAAATTCAGTCATATATTTGTCTATAGTCAAGTGTTTAATGTCTTGTTTTATTTGATACTATGTGTATATTTTTGTTTTTAATTTTTTTATTCCGTAAATGTGTTAACACTCATTTTTTGTCTATAATTTCTATTACTTGATGTGATTATTTTTTTTATGTAAGCCAATGCTGGAAATTTTCTCACTGGGCCTACGCTGAAAATGGGCACTGTCTCAGTCGGACCATCCCAGTAAACGAATGTAAAATAAATAACTTCAAGATTGCCATATCTCGGAGAAAAGGGAATATTCCAAGAAATGGCATCTCGGACTTCGTATATGTAAGTCTAATATTTCTGCCATTCATTCTCCATATTTCGAGACACAGTCTAGTGGGTCCCGACATTTCAAACAGTTACCTGTTTGTTTTAAGTTTGGCAGGGTACAAGAAGCTATCTTAGAGGTAGGTAAACATATCAAGGGTTGCTATTATGAGGGAAAGTATAACAGTAAGCTTAACTGATGGAATTTCATTTCTGCAAAACAAAATCTGTCTGCAAAACTAACTTATCTAGCTAGGCATGCCTTTGTACACACTCATCCAAACATTGTCAGACAGGTGCAGACGGCAAATTCAGGCAAGGTACACTTTGCCTCAATGAACAAAAGTTTTGTCACAGTAGGGTAAGTTTGATGCTTTGGCACAAAAGAAAGAAAAAGAAAGGAAAGGAAAGAGGCATCCACTGAGTCCATGCTCAGTGGACAATCTACCAAAGGATATCAGCAGTACAGATAGGAGGGTCCAAAAACTGGTAACACAGTGCCTTTTCATTGCCACAGCTAATAAGTTTACCCCCTTGGACCAAGAGGAGCCCATGCAAGATGCTGCTATCAGGAAAAAGGTGGACTGTATTCCATTACATAAAGATGAAGTGAACACAAAGATAAACCGATCCTTCACAACTGCAATCCCAAAAGACAGAACAATCAGTCACCACAATCAAGGAAGCTGCATTTAAAGAATATCACTTACCATGTCTGTCAGACTGTTAATTCGTATTATCACATGGGGTAAGGATCCCTATCTTGATCCATGTGTGCACCTAGCAGAGTGTCCTAACGTGGATGAGAAGGTATTTTTTTCTCATGACAACACTTTTCTGTACTAGATTAATAGTTTGTGCATTACCATTTCATCCCTCAGCAGACCACATGAGGAGCAATCTAAGCCTTCCTAGTAAGTTATATGTATTAAGATTTCCTTTCAAAATTTAATAAATACTATTATTGCTTTGTGTTAAGAATGGATGCCAGATTTAATGATTGTGACAATTAATGCTAGGGGATTATCCTCCAAGCAGAAGAACCAGTGGTTGATTTAGGCATGGGCACAGGAGCAAGTGCCACCCTCTTTTTAATGCTGTTGTACATCCATAAAAAAGAAAATGCACTGCACTGTTCTTTTGTTGAAACTGGAAAAATGTACCAGAAAAACAGTAATTTATTTTCTGATTCAACTTACATTTTTTTTACGGTTTGAGTGAAAGGTGCATCAGAGATGTGAATGGAGGTTGCGGTGAGGTGATCTATATGACAATCCTCAATTGCTCCTCCAACTGCATTTCCATTATAGTTGAGTCAGGCACATTTTGGTGACAGATTCACTTTGTGGGAAAAGAATATGCTAAAGAAAAATTCTGTGCTATTTGTCCAGAGTGTCAAATGTCATTTTCAGTGTAGCACCTTCAGAAAGTGCAGAGCTGATCGAGGTCATCCTGGTCAAGTTCTAGCATTCCAGAGAGCTGCTGCAATTTGCATGTGAGCGAGGGCTAAAACATTTAAGAGCAGGTCTAGGGCAAAAGAAAAGAACGGCATTTGGAGTCACTGAGGAGAGCTTTTGTAAGAGTTTCAGATTCATAACGGGCAGATAATCTACAGAGTATCTTATTTTCACTTGTGCTTTTATGCATACATTTTTTGGCAGTTTTGTAGTGATGCTTATTTACTTACATTCACATTTAGATAAGAGACTACTTTTTGATTAGGCTTAAAAATGAACTGCAGTTAACAACCAGAGCACTTTCTGCAATAGGTTTAAATTCTAAATTTAACACATCACATGTTAGTGCATGTCTTTACAAGAACAGATGCAGAGGAATACATTAAATACTTTTAGTTTATACACACATATTTAACATTCTTCCTTTTCCCTGGGCATTAAATTCAGGAATTCTGTGTGAACTGAATGTCTCCCAGGAAACGTTTTTTGGTTGATAGAGAATGGTACTTCATTCTCATGAATTTTACATTTGACAGCATGCTTTTAAGTTTTCAGTGGTATTTACATGTGCAAGAAAAAGCACCCGAGTTGGTTATATGGGAAACTGTTAGTGAAACCTATCAAGGACATCTGAAAATGATGATAGACAGATCAGCAGTTCACAAACAAGTTATAATAAACAGTGATGAGTAGGAGGACTCTGCTTTCTTCCAATGTGGAATAGTACATACATTCATAAAGCCTTGTATATTGTACAGTAATACCTGCCATACCATTCTACTGTGTTTGAAACTGTTCATGAAACAATTTCTCTTTTTGGCTGTTAGTTATACACCTCCTGAAACTATAGAACTTGTATTACATGAGTGTCTTAGGCTTTGAGATTGGAGGTATATAATTTCGAATATTGCTTGCACAGTTGTACCCCATAGCTGTGATGATATTTGTGATGAAGGGAAATACTGCCAGCACAGCTAGCTGGAATTTTGTAAATAATTATATGTCACTTGTGAATATCAACCTGATTTATATAAGATACTTGTGTTACAACAGTCAACTAAGCAAGATAAACTCAACAAATAAATAAAATGAAGGCTCCGTTGGACGTATAAGATAAACCACAAAATTTAATCCAAATAGATGTGAAGCACTTTTCGTCTACCTTAACAAATGGGTAGACTTCATCAGACAAAACAGCTGTGGAATACAAGTGAATTAAATACTTTTTCAAACAAGATTGACATTACAAGTAGCCAATAGTAACATCAAAATACAAAAAATAAATAAATGAACAAACCAATACTAACGCCACAGGTAATCTCAGGACGACTCCTCAATAAGTTTAACCCTAAAAGTTTTTACAATTTACATTTTAATAAAAGAAATATATGTAGATGTAATTAAAATAAAATAATGTAATTCATCTATGACACTAAAGTGAAATAATATAAACACCTTAGCATAAACAAATTCAACGCAGGAGGCTTTTCAATTTTAAAATATATGACAGTGAAGTTATTTCATTCAAACCTGGAACTGTATAAGAATTTAGCCTCAGCTGCCAAATTAACTCACACTTCTCTAATAAAAGTTGATAAGGACCTCATTTTAAAATAGGGGTAACCTGATCTATTACCCTAAACAAAAAGCTGTGGGTAGGGTTTTCATTACAGTGCCTTGTCAAAGCATTTAAACTATTTTTCTTCCTAATGTTATATACATGCTCGTAAATCCTATCTTTAAGCCTCCTGTCAGTCTTCCCTATGTAAAATGCAGGGCACACTTGGCAGGAGGCCAGGTACACTACTGCTTTGGAATTACAATTAAACCTACCTCTCATCTTGTATTTATTCTACCCACACTAAAATTGGATCCTGTTGAAATGAATTTGCAGCAATTACATGATTCACATTTGTAAGTGCCATTTATTCTATGTGAATTACTTATTAGTCAACGCCAAGTCTTCCATTACGTATGCATGTGCTAAGTATGTGGATTCCTTTTTGAAAAAAAAAGAAAAAAAGAAGTGTGAGTTAATTTGGCAGATGAATTACATTATTTTATTTTAATTCCATCTACATATATTTCTTTATTTTAATTCCATCTACAGATATTTCTTTTATTAAAATGTAAATTGTAAAAACTTTGAAGGTTAAACTTAATGAGGAGGCATCCTGAGATTACCTGTGGCGTTAGTATTGTTTTATTTATTTATTTATTTTTTGTATCTTGATGTTACTATTGGCTAATTGTAATGTCAGTCTCGTTTTAAAAGTATTTAATTCACTTGTATTTCACAGCTGTGTTGTCTGATAAAGTCTACCCATTTGTTAAGGTAGACGAAAAGTGTTTCACATCTATTTGGATTAAATTTTGTGGTTTATTTTATACGTCTAACGGAGCCTTCATTTCATTTTATTTATGTGTTGCAACCGTATTAGAACTGTATGTCATGTATATATCAAAGTGGTTTGTACAGACATGTGTTAAAAAGGTATTTTATAAAGTGCTTAGGCTTAAAATGTAATCACAGTTTACCCTACTGGAAAAGAACAGAATTGTACATGCACTAATCTAAGTGTTTAAATGCATATATTTTAAACAATGGAAACTGGAATACAGGAAGGTAATGCCAGAAAAATATGTATTAATGTGTGTGCTTAATGCTAATTAGAAACTAAATGAGTTAACACGTTTTTCATTCTATTTTATATACACTATTTTATATACAGCTTAGTTTTAAATGAGACTAAAAGATGCTTTTGAAACTGCAGTGTGCTTTCTGAAACTTGCAAGATGCCCTCTGACCTAGTAACTGCTAGCACATCAAAATTCATGTTTATGCCTTTTGTAAATGTACTTGAGAAACAGGTGATTATCTGCTAGGTCAGGAAGCAATGAATGAACAATGCCATATTCTATAATGTTATGATTTTGAACAATTAGCTCTGTTCGTGGTATGAGAACGTGCACAAACTATGATGCGTATTTTGAGTGGATGCATAGAAGTGTTAATGAACTACAGCATAATCCTGTTCTTTTAAAGCAGCTTTCTATTATTGATAAGAAAATGTTTCATGCAGGGCAAGCTTATATCAATACTAAAGTAGAAATTGTTATTTTGTTTGTTAGAAAAAAGCATATAAATGGCTACCTGAGAATTGGTCCGGCAGTTGTTTTTTGGGTTACCTGGTTCCGGCCATACGACACACTGCAGCTTTGCCTCAGGGAAAATTCAAAACATCAGAGAGGTTAGCAGTAAACCTAGAAGTCCAATCAAAAGACCCGAGAATCCAGTGGGACGAATCGAAGCAGGGTGGAGAAACCATAACTCCGTAAAAAACAAAGATAAACTGACACACATGGACTTGAGTGACACCATTATATCATGGGCAGGCATAGCCCCTGCATATGGCGCAGTGAAATTGATTTGGGAGCTGAGAAAACTGTCCAAACTTCTCAAAGTTATGAGCAATGCAACTTTTTCTGCTCTCGAATTAGTGACTGATGAACTGAATGCTATGAGAACTGTGGTGCTTCAGAACCGCATGGCTCTTGACTTCACCCTAGCGGCGAGAGGTGGTACATGCGCTTTAATCAAAGAAGAATGCTGTTCATATATTCTGACAACCAGCACGAAATAAACGATCATCTTGAGGTGATCCAGCAATTATCGACCATGACCAAACCAGGCCCAAACCCTCTGACGGACTTTTTCCAGAATCTGTTTGGGAGGTGGGGTTCCATCCTAATGAACATCCTGATTGCCATTTGTGAAGGATTGCTCCTAATAGGAGCATGCATTTGTTGTGGTATTCCCTGCATGAAAAAGTTAATCAAAGATTTTATAGACATGTCAGTTTCTGAGACTTTGTATCAAAGTACTGAAATTGAAGAGTTGTTGAAAAGTGAAACACTTTCATAAGTCTAAACTGAATGACTCTTTTAACTGCAAATCCTGAATGGAAGAGGTTAGGAGAAGAAGCAAACTGTTTATGCTTTTGAAAATAGAATTAAAAAGTAGTAACAGGGGGGAAATGTCAGAAAAATATGTATTAATGTGTGTGCTTAATGCTAATTAGAAACTAAATGAGTTAACACGTTTTTCATTCTATTTTATATACACTATTTTATATACAGCTTAGTTTTATATGAGACTAAAAGATGCTTTTGAAACTGCAGTGTACTTCCTGAAACTTGCAAGATGCCCTCTGACCTAGTAACTGCTAGCACAGCAAAATTCATGTTTATGCCTTTTGAAAATGTACTTGAGAAACAGGTGATTATCTGCTAGGTCAGGAAGCAATGAATGAACAATGCCATATTCTATAATGTCATGATTTTGAACAATTAGCTCTGTTCATGGTATGAGAACGTGCACAGCTGCAGAAGGAAGAGATAAAGACAAACAAAGAACTGTTGGAGAAATGAACTGCAATCTATACTTGCTTTGTGCTCAAATTAGCCATAGTACCTTGAATGGTAACATTGCATATATCTAACCGGTGGTAGCCAAGGCCACGTTGTTTTTCTTAGGAAGTTTCTCACAAAAATTGATAGTACAAGCAGAAATTTATGAAAACAATTGCTACGTAATAATGATGTTAAAACTTGTGATTTGCTACGTCAACTTGGTAGGCAATGTCTTATTAGAAAATGTATAACAATGCTTGCATTTCCTGATTCTAGTTAGACAAACTCTGTATTAGCACGTTTCTGTCTCCTTGCTGCAAGATTAAAGTGCCTTAACCTGAACCTACCGTGTATTGATTATTTTTAAAGTATATTTTTCCTTTGACAGTAACTTCAGAAAAATAGGTGAAATGAAGTTGCTTTATGGCTACATAATAAAAAGATGGTGGTATCTTTCAGCTTTCAATGAGATAGAGACACAGAGTCTGTGCTGAGAAACTTTCTGTATTGTCTTTAGGGTGAAATAATTACTAGTCTTGAAATGTGGAGGAATGTAATTGTTTTATGACTTCTAGCATCTGCCAAAGATCTGAGATATATGTATTTTTTGCAATATTAATTTGAGATGTCTCGTAGTGAGACAGGACATTCTGCATTATATCTTGGACCTGACAAGAACTATTCACCACAACATCTGCCTTGCTCTATAAGTTTCTAGGGTATAGTAATTCTCTTGGATTCAATTGGGAATATAGTGAAGTATAGTTTAGATGTTTTCTTTATTTATTTGAGACTGTCCTGTACTGTCATTTTAAATATTTCCTGTGATTTCAAATTCTAATGTCGCTGTGAATATATATTTAGTATTGTCTTGTTCTTTTATTATTTATTATGAAATATATTTAAACCCTTCATTGTGGCTGATCTGTGGAGAGATATTTATGTTTTGAGAGTACTTGCATATTTATTTGGTGACATTGTGTGGGCCACTCCTAATAGCCTTGTCCTTGGTCAAACTACCATTTGTATTAATATTAATATTACACAGTAAAATTGGTCACACTTTGTTAAGGGCTTTAAAGAAGCTGATAAGTGATTCTGCTAGATGTGATAACTACCTTATAATCTGGGCAGAAAGGGGCATAGCTAGTAAACCTGTTCCAGCCTTTCCCAGGTGTGTGTGTGTGTGTGTGTGTGTGTGTGTGTGTGTGTGTGTGTGTGTGTGTGTGTGTGTGTGTGTGTGTGTGTAAAACAAATCTCCAAGAGTGCATGTGTCAGGTATTTTGGCTGGGACACAAAGCACTGGTTGGACAGAGAGAGTGTTGGAAGACTTGGCTTGGAACCCTTGCTAAGGACTCAACTCTATAGCTGTGCCAGTGAGGAGTCTTACTGGGGATCTGGAGGAAGAGGGAGAAACCTGCCCCGGACTGACTGTGGTCTCTTTGTGCTCTTAAGGGAAATTGCACTTGATGCAGAGAGCTGCACTGAAAATACTGTGTTTGTACTTGTCATCCTCCCAGTGTATGCCCTCCACTGGTGCCAGTGGTGAGGATTGATGCTCCTTGATTACTGGTCCAGTGGTGGGTCTCACATATTGGTGGGGAGGGGTGGGATCACCACATCATGTATTAGGATTCAGTGGTGTGGATACTGAACTCCTGTAGCCTGTAAATCATTGTCACTAAAGAAGGTGTTTGTGCTCTCAAGAAGCCACATGGTGAGCATTCAGAGTTTCATATCACAATAGTTTTATTTATTTTTTGTTAGTTTAGTTAGTCAGAGAGAGCAGGCAAGGATGTCAGCAGAGGATTATGCGAAGCTGACAAGGAACCAGTTGGCTGAGATGTGCCTAGCCAAAGGACTGAGGCATGACAACTCGACTAAAGAAGTAATGATTGCAGCCTTAACCACAGCTGCTTCATAGGCAAGCAACCAGGAAGACAGCCAGACTGGCCTTGGGGATGTACAGCTCTCAGATAATGGACAGTTCAACTTTGCCTCAGAGTACTTAAAAATCCATCTGGATTTAAAAAGACTTGGAACTGGAGGCCAAACATTTGGAAATAGAACCAGCAGAGAGACTGTGGCATTTGGAGGCTGAAGAAAAGGATAAACAGAAACAAATTTAATTAGAATCACCAGAAAGATGGAGACATCTGGAAGCTAAAGGAAATGAGAGGCAGAGGCAACATGAAAAGGAAATACTGACTCTTCGCCAGGGTCATGGAGGTAACAAGGAAGGGAGTACCCAAACCCCAGAAGCAATAAAAGCCAGTAAATTTCTTCCACAATTTACAGAGGGTGATAATTTTGATAGTTTTATTCATATGTTTGAAAGGGTATGTAAACAGTATAATGCTGAACAAGGGCTCTGGGTATGGTTCCTGTCTCCCTTACTCCATGGTAAAGCTGTAACTGCTGTTTCTAAATTGTCTGATACTGATGACTTAAATTATAATACAGTTGAAAATTGTTTATTACAGTGTTTTAATGTAAAAGTTGAAGCTTATAGGAAAAAAGTTTTGTGAGCATAGATGCAAGGCAGATGAAAGTATGTGTGACTATATTGCTGAGTTAAGCACTTATTTTCAAAGGTGGGTGAGTGAGTGTCAGGTCACCACTTTTGAAGGTCTGGAAGACCATTTGGTGAGGAAACAAGTCATCAACACTTTTCCTGAGGTCATGAGAATCTGGTTGGCACATAGAGAATGTAATACCGCAGATGAGTTGGGGAAAAAGGGAGACATATAGCTAGCAAGCAAGGCATCACTGCATAGGAAAGGGATACCCAGTTCTGCACATGTGTCTACAGGAACTCATGGTGGGCAACCTAAACTACAACAACATGGTCTGCCAGTACCAGGGGAAGCCACTAGTTCAGGTACATAGCCAGGATCAAGGGTTAAATGTTTTAAATGTAACCAGTAGGGCCATGTAGCATATAGATGGCCACGGAGGCAAGGTGGGGAACAAAAGGTGGAGGAGCAAGTAAGTGTGAATGACAGAATGCCAGCAGTAAGTTGTTCATAGGTTCATAGGTGTGTACTAGGCTAATAGCCCTGGAGCCTTTACAAGCCTAGCCCATAGAAGTGCCCTGCATTGTGCCACCAGACATTAGTTCCCAATGCCTCCATCAAGTAGAGCCACTGCAGTGATCCCTAGGGTGAACTTTCTATTTCCCATCCACTCATTAAGATTTCTCTTGAAGAGGGCCAGTGAGGTGCTCTGCTTGACAAGTATGGGAAGTCTATTCCAGAGCATGGGCAGTCTCTGGGTTATGAATTTGTCCCTCTAGCATGTTCTGTTTATTATGGTAATGAGGTTGAAGTCTCTGGAGCATGTGGTGTGGAGGGATTTTGATTTCTTTAGCTGTAGCTCTTCTAACAGAGTTGGGTCAGAAATGGCTTTGTAAGTCAAGCAGAGATCGCCTCTAAGTAGACGATATGAGGCAAATAATAGCTGGAGTTTTTTTGAGTCTGTCCATGTAGGACATGTGTATAAGGCCTAGGATCCTCTTCATGAAGTACTTTTGTGGCCTTTCCAGCTGTTGCATGTGTCTAGTAAGGTACATGCCAAATGGAGCATTATACTCAATGACTGGCCTAATGAGGGAAGAGTAGAGAGAGATTATGACCTTTTTCTTCCTGGATGCAAAACCCTTGGTAATGAGATGTGTCACAAAGAAGGACCTTCTGGCCACAGTGGCAATGTGGTGGTTGAAGGAGAGGTTGCTGTCAACCTATGTCCCCAGATCTCTTATAACGCCTTCAGTGTTCAGTGGGCTCCCATTGATGTGGTAATTAGTGGGAACTGAGTTTTTCCCAAAGGGGATGACAAAGCATGTTTTGGCATTAAGCTTAAGGCCATGTTTGTGACACCAGTCATTGGTATCAGTGTTGTCTTTAGACAACAAGGGTACCAAACTACCACAAGAGGTTATATCCTATCTTAGTAGATGGGAAATAGGCCACTGCTAAGAGAGACACAGCCTCTGACCTAACCATTGTGATGACTGCAATGGTTAAAGAGGAGCACTACTTGCATGGACAGTCTACTCCAGTCAAAGCTTTGGGAGGGACCCCATTCCAAATACCTTTGGCTAGGGTTCACCTTGACTGGGAGGGTGGAACAAGAAGCAAGTAAGTATATATGTTTGAGGATATCTCTGCAGATGTCCTGATAGGGAATGATTTTAATAATGCAGTACCTTGTGTGCATGAAATTACATGCAGTCAGGCTTGGAGACAAGCATGTGGGTCTGGTAGCCTGGCGGGGGGGGGGGGGGGGGCAGACAGACCACACATTTGAAGCCAGGACTGGTGAATTCCCTACTTCAGGAACGGAGCTACACTATCACAGTGAGACTGAAGGTGAGCACAGCTGCTTGTGGGTACTGATGTTCCCTTGGACAGAGTGACTGCAAGGGCAGATGTGAGTACTAGTACGCAGGCTGACAGTGAGTCACTGCTGTCAGAGGATACCAGACTTCCTGGGGAAAGGGAGCTGGGAAGGGTTACAAACAGAGAGGTGAAACAGGCTCATCTCTCAGGCCCTACATTACAAGGCTTGAGGGAGGTAACCAGGGAGACACATGATTCTCAAGGAAAGGGGGAATCTGTATACTGGCATAAAGGGTTACTGCATAGAGAGTGGATCCCTGAGGAAGGGCTAGAGGCTGAGAGAATACAGCAGTTGGTAGTGCCCAGAGCATACAGTCTGGCACTTCTAGCCATAGCCCATGACATTCCCTTTGCAGGTCATATGAGCATAAAGCATACAAGGAGATGTATTATGCAGAATGTTTATTGGCCTGGAATTTCCAGGGATGTAACAGGGTACTGTAGGACCTGTGAGCAGTGTCAAAAGACAGGCAAGATAGGTGGAAGCTCCTTTGGTGCCTTTGCCTGTGATTGAGGAGCCATTTTAGAGGATAGCTATGGATATTGTGGGGCCTCTGAGTACCCTAAATGTCACGGGAAAGAAGTATATCTTAGTAGTAGTAGATTATGTTACCAGGTAAACTGAGGCAGTGGCTCTGTCCTCCAGTGAGGCAGAAAAGGTGGAAAATGCTTTGTTAGAGATTTTCAGCAGGGTAGGTTTCCCAAAAGAAATACTGACTGACAGAGGTGCCAGTTTCATGTCAGACCTGCTGGCTTGTCTTTTGGGAGTGCTGTAGGATGAAGCACGTACAGACCATCTTCTACCACACCCAGACTAATGTTCTGGTGGAGATGTTAAACTGTACACTGAAGACCATGCTACAGGCATTTGCAGAAGAGTTTAAGAGGGATTGGGACAAATATGTGCCTCATCTGTTATTTGCTTACAGGAAGGTGCCCCAGGAATCCACAGGTTTTGCGACCTTTGAGTTGCTGCATGGGCATAGGGGTAGGGGATCACTAGATTTGATTCATGATGAGTGGGAGGGTGAGTGTGAATCCCACAAAGAGTCTGTTGTGGCATAAGTTCTAAACCTCAGGATAAGGTTCAGGGAACTCATGGGTTTGGCCCACAAGAACCTGGCAGAAGCCCAACAGCATAATAAGGTCTGGTATGACAGAAATGCTCGAGCTAGAGAGTATGCTGTTAGGGCAACAGGTTATGGTTCTCATTCCTGTCAGACACAACAAGCTGCATGCAGCTTGGGAGGGACCCTTCAATGTGTTAAGGAAATTCAGTGCTGTTAACTACATGATAGAATTGCTAGACAGGGGGCACAAACTGTACCATGTTAACATGATAAAACCTTACCATGATAGGGAGGCCATGGTGCTGAGTATTTGCAGTGGATAGCAAGAGGAGTCTGAGGTGTATCTATGGCTACAGCAAGCCAGACAATGAAATCCCAAGTTACTATGTTGGTGTCTAGGGTTGTAGGCATATGATTTGACAGTGCAACACTGTAATGGGGTCATGTATTCCCAGATAGGCTTATCCCTCTCAAGCAATGTTTCTCAAGGGTTACTTGAAAAACTACCTTGAGTCTTCAAGGGGAGGAAGAAGTGTGATGAAGGGAGATACTGCTAGCATAGCTAGCTGGAATTTTGTAAATAATTATGTCATTTGTGAATATCAACATTATTTATATAAGATGCTTGTGTTACAACTGTATTAGAACTGTATGTCATGTGCATATCAAACTGGTTTGTGTGTTAAATAACTGCTTGGGCTTAAAATGTATTCACAGTGTGCCCTACTGGAAAAGAACAAATGTACATTCACTATTGTAACTGTTTAAATGCATATATTTAAAAAGTGGAAACTGGAATAAAGGAGGCTAAATTCCAGAAAAATAGCTGAAATTAAATTACTTTATGGCTACATAATAAAAGATGGTATCTTTCAGTTTTCAATGGGCTAGAGACACAGAGTATTTGCTAAGAAACTTTCTGTATTATCTTTAGGGTGAAATAATTACTAGTCTTGAAAGGTGGAGGAATCAAATTGTTTTATGACTTCCAGTATTTGCTAAAGATCTGAGGTCAATGTATTTTCACAGATAGAAGCTAAATACTGCCAGCTTCCAGGAGTGAGGGTTTCACCTGGGATAGAGTCAGATGATAAAAAATGATGTCATTCTGCAAGCTATTACTGCACTAATATTTGCGATATTAATTTGGGAAGTCTCTTAGTGAGACAGGGCATTCTGCATTATATCTTGGACCTGACAAGAACCATTCACCACAACATCTGCCTTGCTCTATAAGTTTCTAGGGTATAGTAATTCTCTTGGATTCAATCAGGAATATGGTGAAGTATAGTTTAGATGTTTTTCTTTATTCATTTGAGACTGTCCTGCAAATGTTGTTTTAAATATTTCCTGTGATTTTGAACTCTGATGTCACTGTGACTTTATATTTAGTATCATCTTGCTCTTTTATTATTTAATATTAAATATATTTAAACCTTTCATTGTAGCTGATCTGTGTAGAGATATTTAAACTTGGAAAGTACTTGTGTATTTATTTGGTGACACTGTGTGGGTCACTCCTAATAGCCTTGCTCTTAGTAAAACTACGATTTGTATTAATATTAATATTACACAGTAAATTTGGTCACCATTTGTTAAGGACCTTAAAGTTGCTGATAAAGGGTTCTGGTGGCAGTGATAACTATCTTACAGTCTGGGAAAAAGAGACCATTCCCAGGTGTGTGTGTGTGTGTGTGTGTGTGTGTGTGTGTGTGTGTGTGTGTGTGTGTGTGTGTGTGTGTGTGTGTGTGTGAGATTGTGTGTGTGTATGTATGTAAAACAAATCTCCAAGAGTGTGTGTGTATCAGCAACTTGGGCAGGGACAAAAAGCACTGGTTGGACAGAGGGAGTGTTGGAGGACTTGACTTGGAACCCTGGCTAAGGACTCAACTCTATAGCTGTGTCATTGGGGAGTCTTATTGGGGATTTGGAGGAATAGGGAGAAACCAGCCCAAGACTGGCTGTGGTCTCTGTGTCTTCTTAAGGGAAATTGCATTTGATGCAGAGAGCTGCATCTGGAAATACTGTGTGTGTACTTGTCATCCTCTCGGTGTACGTCACCCACTGTTGCCAGTGGTGGGGATTGAGGTACCTTGATTACTGGTCCAGTGGTGGGTCATCACAATATTTATTGAAAAAGGGCCTGTATTATGCAGTGCTTATCTTCTGAGTCCAGTGCATAACATTAGCATTCTCCTTGGCATCTTGTACTGCTGTATTCCTTTATGTCAGGAATGTAAACACTTTCTTTTAGCTCATACCTCACGAAACAGCTGTGAAGTTAAGTTAACATTCTATGTTACTGATTTAATGATTATAACAAAAAAAGGAAGAATATAAAAACATAATTTGACCTTGTCCTTGTTAGTGATTATTATCAGAGAAGAAAAAATGCTTATAGCTTTTAATTTTTTTTATCTGAGTTCATTTAATAATGGAAAAGAGCATACTGTATCACACAATATTACTATTTTTCAGGTGTGTAAAATACTAGGCAATAAAATACTACCCATAAAATCCAGGTATCCTATGAGAAAGTACATTCTGCCATGGATTGCAGTAGCAATACCTTTCGGAGTGAGAGTCACGGTGCAGTTTAGTACTAACTGGCCATGCCTAATCATGTGGGAAAAGGACAAAGGGATCAGACACTCAGGACACTCATTCACTCATTCATTCTATGATAATCTTAATCCCACTGTGAGTTGCAAACTAACAGGAGTCTGACGCACTGAATGCAAGGTGATGAATCTAATCCTGCACCAGGTGTCAGCCCATCATGGCATGCACATTTATGGACAATTTGGAGGGACACCAATTCACTTAGAGCAAGTTTTGGGATGTACGAGAAGAAGGAAACTTAAACAGTGAAAACCCTAGAATGCTTTCTATTTTGCTGTATGCAACTTGTAGATACATTGTGCAAATATCCAGCTATATCATATGACTGGATTATTATTGTTCTATGCACATTCCTTTCACCAATGAAAATCTACAAAACTATTTAGAAAAAAATACTACAAAACCATTATGATTACATGACATTGCGATTAAATAAACATAGTAAAGCAAGAGCAATGCAACTGACTGTATACGTGAAATTATTATAAATACGAATACAGCAGAGATCAAGTATTACAGCTAAAGATCTTGTTATAAATACGAATACAGCAGAGATCAGGTATTACAGCTAAAGGTCTTGATTAACTAATTGTCTTTGCAAATCTGAATTTCTCCCAACACATATACCCCATGATTACGTAACTTACAGATACAAAAAGATATTGCTGGCTTCAAATAAAACTGAATAAATGATTTTGATACAAAGCTAAGTATTAATGGAGTTAGCATGTTTAGTTATAATTACCAGATAATTGTGGCCCTCCAGTTCCAAACCTGTCACCCACCTGTCACCCGCAAAGATGCACACAGAGTTAAGCTATGTGTATCATTATTATTATTATTATTCATGAGTTGTGATTTTTTTTTATTTATTACTGCATTATGGACAGTAATAATAAAAATCAGCCTGCTTTTATTGTGTTTGTCAGTCTGATTTTTCTGCGATTGCTGTTGACTGATTGATCATGCATTTTAGTTTTGGTATATTGGGATTTCTGTTTTTGATTCTTGCTCTCACTAGGAATGTCTGCTAGTCAAATCCCTCAATGCAAAATAATATTGTGTATACTGACTGTCCAGAAATAGGCTGGGGCATAGCCCTCAACTATTCATCTCCAAACTTGTGGAACACTACCTCTTATAATGAGGAATAAATGGATAAAATGTGGAACACCTCCTAAAAGTTTTCTAATAACTTCAACTTGGAAGCTCACAGAACAGATAAAATGTGTTTCTTTATACTTATAAAAAGTTATTTTGATGGAATACTATGATTCAGTGCTCTTTACCATAGATAGTAGTTAAAATTCACCCTGGGGGTCACTTCTGTGGCTCTGCTCAACAGTGGCACAGAAAAATAATTTTCTGGGGTGGCAAAAGCCAGGGTACCTTTTTGGCTGGGCTTGTATAGGCCCTAGGTCTAATAGCCTAGTACCTACCTAAAATAAAAATTCTTAAGACTGATTGAGTGACAAATACCTTTCAACCTCTAAGCATGAGAAATCTGGACAAAGACAAAAATTATGGGGGACAAAGGAAGAAAATATGAGACAGATTTTATTAAATATTGCTGTTATAAACTTAAAAAGCTGCTAGAATAGCAGGTTTTGTATTATAATTAATTTTCTGATGGATATGAAGTCTGAAACTGAAATATTTTTCATTCAGTGGCTTCAGTCTTCATTGACTTGCCAGATAACCAGAAATTTTATGAGGAGCAGACCAAAAATATGAGGCAAAAATCTGGACATTCTGCAAAAATCTGGATAGAGGTATGGTGGGATAGAACACATCAGTGTGGAACTGTGAGGAATACAGACTTTTTAAGACTCAAAATAAGGAACGTTCCTCATAATGAGATACACTTGAGAGATATGGCTAGTGGCTTATCCTACAAAATAATTGTTGTCATGCCTAGACATATTATTCAAAATTACAATAAATTGATATTAACTTTTCTATGGTTTACAGATAAACCTCAAATTGCTCTAAACAATTACTTGGCGAACTGGGAGGATAGAGGAATCAACCTTCCATTTATAGAGATATACACCCTATCTGCTTTTATTAAAAACATTACATTGTGGCTTAACCCTTCTTACTTCCTTATATGGAAACAACTGCATGAACAGATCTGTTTAGAATCCATGCAGAATCAAATTCATGATCGTTTATCCATTTTACCAAACATTTTTTTATTGGATCCTAAAAAAATATATCTTAGAAAATAAAGATATTAAAATATATTTATTTAACATTTGTTTACTGGGCAAGTCCGACTGGACACATACATGTCCTTCAGTGGAGCCCCGGGGAGAAAAGCTCTACATAAAACATGTAGTACAACAGTATACAGAGTATGTTAAACTGTAAATATGTAATTTCAAAGTAATTACATGATAATGTCAGACAAAAAACAAGTGAAATACAAAGAACAAAGACAGGCTGAATTGCATAATTGTTACAGTGTAGAAGGTACAGTCAATGCATATTTCCTGTGAAAAGTCATATTTACAAATGTTAGACATACATATTTCATATTTACAATCATCAGACATTCATATTTCAATATAAACATTACTTTATGGTAAGTCTTTTACCATTATTACATGTATGGCAAAATAAATGGTATGGTTAGAAAGATTCCTTATGTCAGGAGTTGAATGAAGAAGTAGTATATGTAGGTGGTGTTAGAAGTTCTTTTTGGGGAGACAGAAAAGGAGATTGATAGAGAAATGATAGGTAAACAGAAGAAGTGATAAGGGCATCGACAGGAAGGGGGGAGTTAGTCAGGAGTAGAGCAGGGGCACAGCCATCTGTTTAATGAGTGGGTTTTTAGAGTTGTTTTAAATTGCACTAGTGACACTATTGTGGTGATATTATCAGGTAGTTCATTCCAGATTTTGCCTATGTAATTTGAGAAGTGGGAATCTCCTGCTTGATTTTTGGCTCCACTTGTTTTGATGTACTTTTTATTAGCGGAATGTCAGGTTCTGTTTGTAACATATGGCTGGACTAATATTTGTCGAACAGGTGTTTTTTCAGGATCAAAGAGGATTTTGTGGGCCATGGTTAACTGAATGTGGTGTAGTAGTTGGGGGAGTTCTAACCAGTTTAGTTGCTTGAGTGCATGGCAATGATGAGTTCTAGTGGGTAGGTTAGTGGCAAATCTTGCTATTTTGTTATAGCAGGATTCGAGTTTTAGTATCTCCAATTTTTGTAGATTAGTTAGTATGGGGGCTGCGTACAGCAGTGTGGAGATTAGGTGAGATTGGGCAATTGCAATCTTAGTATTATTGGTAAAGTAATGTTTATTTCTTTATAGTGTGCCTAGTTTTTTATGAACTTTCTTTACAGTTTGGGAAATGTGATTGTCAAATTTAAGCTTACAGTCAATCTCAACTCCTAAGAGTTTGGTATTGGGGGATGGAGTTATAATAGTGTTATTTAGTGAGGTGATGGTAAATGGGGTGAGGCTACTTTGGTGTGATGGAAGATCATGATTTTGGTTTTATATGGGTTGTGAGCCAAGATTCGACTGCATGAAAGGAATCTTGTTTAGTTTCTGAAGCTCAGGAAGTGAGGATGTAGCACAAATTAATGTAGAATCGTCTGCATACTGGATGAGTATAGAATATGAGGCTGACAGGTGGAGGTTGTTTCTAAATAAATAAATAAATATGGAGAATAGAAGTGGTCCTAAGACTGAACCTTGCAGGACCCCTAGTGTTACTGGTAGAAGGGGTGAAAGGCTGTGCTGCCAAGAAACAGCTTGCTGGCATCCAGTAGGGTAATCCTGGAACCAGTCAAGAGTAGTCTTACAATAGTTTAGGTCAGAGAGGACATTTAGATGTTTGGCATGAGAAACCATGTCAAAAGATTGTGACAGGTCAAGGAAGATAAAGGATACATAGTTGTTTCTGTTCCTGTGATAGTTAACTGCATTAGTAAATGTCAGTAGGGCGGTAGATGTGCTGTGGAATTGGAAATCTTACAGTATCTATACTTAAAAAAATTGTGAACATTAACCCTACTGTTAAGTCTTGGATATTTTTAATTTTTCCATTTGCCTTTACCTCTAATAATTTTGAAATTTTTCAAATTAACAAGATGAATACCCTAAAAAAGGAAATCTCTTATTTTGGCATCAATTAGTAGATCTAGATAAGATCCTTTCTATTAATCATCTTATAGACAAATACAGTATAAACAAAGATATGTTCCTGACTCTACAATCTCTGAGGCAATTTTTCATAAATAAAATAGAACTAATGTAAATTTCAGTCAGATATGACATACCCAAATTTACTGAATATATATTTATCACAAATCAGCCTTTTCAAGGAAATGCTTATTTGCCCAACAACTATAAAATTATTAAGAAAACAAAAACGTCACAAAGAATCTTATTGGAACTATTTTACATCAGTAAATGGACATCCTCCAATGGATGATGAGAAAAAAAATCTGTTCTTAAATCTTCAAAACATATTACACTATCACGTCACTGGCAACTGTTCTCATGAAGATTTTTACACAAGAATTCCTTTACTCTTTATAAATTAGCTTTGATGTTTGCCAGTGAATGTTGATGTGAAAAAAAAAAAGCCGACTGGGAACATGTTTTTTATGATTGTAAAAATCTTAAAGTATGTCGGAATAATGTTAATTATTTCTTTCAGACTGTCTTTAATGATAATTTCAAATTAACTAAATCACTGGTTTTATTTAACTCCCCTATACCCAAATGTGTTCCAAAAAAGATTATCATTTCTTTGGACTTTACTAACCATAGCTCGAAAGATTATTACCATCAATTGGAAAAAAGTATCTTTCCCTGTATTTAACAAATTCAAGAAACTTGCTCTGACTGTTGGTTGAATGGACATCAATACTTTAAAGAACAGAACAAATAGAACAACCTCATACTACAATACCTGGTTGACAGTAATGGAAATACTGGAGAACATGGACAATATTATTTGTTAATATGATTTATTTACAATTCAAAGATAAATTCTTTATTCATTCTCATTAGACACCTATCTAAATAGTTTTGTTGTATTTGATGTGTTATTAATTTTACTTTTTTATATTTTATTCCCTTCATTTTCCTTTTTTGTATACATGATTCATGACATCTTGCATACTGTACTCTTCACTACTTGTTAAGGAAAAAAAAAACAATTGCTGTCTCACAATCAAGTAAATGTTTGAGTTCAATAAATTTGCTGGACATTATCTATTTACAAAGTAAAAGTTCAAGTTATTTGGATGCATTGAGCATTTGCATATCTGTGTATGCTACTTTCCATATGAGCTTGCTTGTGCTGATGTAAGAACCCACCAAATGTACGTGCCTGCTTTCAGATTACACAACAGTCCTTTCCTTCTATATATCAACAGGTTTGTGATTCACTCATCATTAAAAACTGTAAGCATCTGTGTACAAATCTGGGGCAGAAGGAAAGACTATGAGTCAAAAGTGACATAGTTATTAGCCTGTTCCCCAAACTACTGAATTAGGAGAGCACATCATTCATGGACCAATACACAGCAGAAAAAACATGCATGTGCCTGCAGAGAAAAATTTAAAAAGATAGTATTTTGATGTACTGGGCAGCTGTTAGCATTGCCACCTCACAGCAAGAGGTTCTCCAGTTTGTTCCTCAGCTGGGGTGCCTTCTATGCAAAGTCTGCATGTCCTCCCTGTGGTTGCGTGGGTTTCCTCTGGGTGCTGTGGTTTCCTTCCACAACACAAAGACATGCTGTAGGTGGACTGGATACTCTAAATTGGCCCTAGGTGTGAGTGCATGTGTGTGTGTGTGTGTGTGTGTGTGTGTGTGTGTGTGTGTGTGTGTGTGTGTGTGTGTGTGTGTGTGGGTGTGTGTGCCTTCTGTGGAAGGTTGGGCACCGGGCTCGCAATTCGACACCATAAAACTCCACTGCCAGTCATGAGCAGACAGGTGATCCACTATGGCGGCCCCTAACTGGGAAAAGCCAAAAAAAGATGAAGAAGTATTTTGATGTACTATTTTAGGATAGGCTTACAAAAATAAAATTCCTAAGTTCCTAACTTTTAACTGACATGCATTCTAACATTGACTTATCACATTCACATGACATAGCCCATGTACAGAAGAAAAAATTGCAGAATTAATAAACATTTCCTGTAATGCTCATCCATTCATTCAGTCAATGGAAAATTCAACCAAGTAAATCTTAATTTGTATTTTTATATGCTGAAGAAATTCAGTCTCTTGCACATCCTGAAAGAGCCCTTAACTCTATTAGCTGTGAGTCTGAGTCCCTGGAAGAAAAGGTACATATATTAACAGCAGTATTTCATTCAGCTTATAGATTCATAGGTATTTACTAGGCTAACAACCACTAGTGCCTTTTTAAGCCTAGCCATGCATCCCAAATCTCTGACAAGTTCTTGTACCCTTGAAATGTGTAAGCAGAAGCATGGGAGGTGAAACATTTACAAGAACAGCCTGGGAGATGAATCATTTACAGGCTGGCTGTGTCCATTAGAGACATAGGTGACAAACTGGAAATTAATTTCCTGATCCCCATCGAACTGTCCAAATTTCATTTGAATTGGGTTAGAGGAACTCTGCTTCATATGGATGGGGAGCCTGTTCTTTTGAATTCCCAAAAGTAACATAATCTATTATGCTCTTAGTTACTGGCTATGCCATGCCAAATGATTTTAAATACTAAACCTTCTTTTCAGTCCTCCCTGTTGGAACTCTGCAAGTCAACTTAAAACATGAAAAAGACATGCATATATGTGTATGAAAGCATTTTTCTACATTTAGAAAGAAGTATTAATACACAAAACTGGCTTATAATGTATTCTCTTATTCTTTCTATGCCCTTTAAATAAATGCATGTTATGCTTGAAAGTCTCCCAGCTGTTATCTATTATCATCTCAAGAGAAGGGAACTCCACTCAGAGTAATTGTACATTTCGATTGACAGGTTTTGGTGCTCTATCCAGATGCAAGAAAGACCACCTGACTATGTTCAGTGGTGGGAATCTTTTAGTGGAACTGATTATGGGAATTTGTAAATGATAGACAGGGCAGCAAGTGAGTTACATTAAAATAAGCCAAGTTCATTTTGGAAATTCAGCCTTCTAGTACTGCATGACTGAATATTCTCACTCTTTTAGGGATCTCTACAAGTAACTAAGCTGAAATTCTTCATTGTCAGTGGCACCAACATTCCAAATGCAGATCACCATTTTCCATAGGAACTTGCTGCTGTGTGATTCCAAGTGTGCTCCTGCAGTGATGCCCTTCCTTTGGGAGATTTCTCTGTTCTTCCAGTTGGTGGGAGTCCCTGTCAGCTGTCCAGAATTTTGCAAAATGTCCAGATTTTTACCTCACATTTTTAGTCTGCTGCTTATAAAATTTGTATTTTTTCTGGCAAATTATTGAGGACTAAAGTCTTAAAATAATGAGAGACATTTGATTTTCAGACTTCATATTCTTCAGAAAATGCATAAGAGCATTTATAGATTCATAGATGTATACTAGTGTAACAACCACAAGTTCCTTTTTTAAGCTTACCATAAATACAAATATGTTTGACAGTTTTTGGTACCATAGGGTTATTTCATAAAGTATATGTGGGCTAGGGCATGAGTGGCCAAGTATTTGCAGACTGCCTCTGCCCATTAGAGACCTAGGTGCCAGACTAGGAGTAAATTTCTGATTCCATATTCTCTGGTCTGAGTTATGCTTGAATTGGGTTATGGAAGAACTTTATATCACATGGATGGAAAGCCTGTTCCTTAAAAGGAATAGTCTCTGAGACATATTCCTGTCCCTACAACATGTCCTATTTATGTCACAGGCAAGGTTTAGGTTCATAAATCGGGTGGTTCTGATCTTATTTGTTTTATGGATATGCAGAAAGTCCATCAGAGTGGGATCTGAGGATGCCTTGTAGGCTAGGCATAAATAACCCCTCAACAGTTGGTAGGACACAGAGTACAGGGATGGTGCTTTGATGTGATCCATATAGGACATGTTGTGTACATCCTGTATACATTTTGTGAATAACCTCCATGGACTTTCTAGTTGTTGCATGCACCTGGTCAGGTACATAGTGAAGGGTGCTTTGTACTCTATGACTGGTCTGATGAGGGCCGAGTACAAAGGAATGATGACTTTCTTGGACCTAGATGACATACCCTTGTTTATAAGCTGTGCAACATAGAATGATTTCCTTACTACCCTAGACACACGATGGTCAAAGGCTACGTTACTGTCTACATATGTGCACAGATGCCTGACTACTGGGTCTTCTCTTAGGGATGTGTCATTAATGTGTTAGCTTCCAGGGGCAGCTGACTTCCTAATAGATACTATTATGCATTTCTTGGCATTGACTTTTAGACCATGTCTCTGGCAGCAGTTGATTGTCTGTGTCAGCCATTTCTTGGAGAATATTAGTGTCTTGAGGGGGATTCTATGACTGCACCTAGTTTACAATCACTTACAAACTTGGTGAAACATAGGCTTTTGGCATTTGCTTTGAATTCAGTGTAGTAGATATCAAAACAGAGTGGACCCAGCACAGAGTCCTGTGGAACTCAACTAATAGCTGGCCTCCTTGTGGAGGTAGTTTCCCTTATCTTAACTTTTTGAGTCCTATCTGTGAGCTTGCTGGATATCCAGTGGGTGACATCGTGAGTTATACCCGATTTCATGAGTTTGTCTACAATGCCAAATTGGGGTATTGTGTAAAATGTCTAGGCCAGATCAAGGTAGGCAGTGTGCACTGTTCTGCTCACAACCATTGCTTTGGTGACTTTTTCAAAGAAGTCCATCAGGTTGAGTAGGCATGACCTGCCCTTGACAAAACCAAAGTGGGATTAATCCAGCATCTGAAGGTTTCCTATGTCATTGTTAATTACGTCAATGATAAGTCTTTTCATGCCTTTGCATATGAGACTAATTAGGCATATATGTCTGTAGTTACTGAAGTCCATAGACAGTCTATCCTTGTGCAGAGGGATGATAATTCCAGTTCTTCATTTGAATCGCAGGAAACCTGTCTAGAAAGTATTGCTAATAGTGATTCTAATTGTTGTTGCAGGTCATACTTTATGCTATTTAGGAGGCACTCAAGGATATTATTGGGGCCTATTGATGAGGTATTTTTGGCCTTGGAGAGTACATTGACAACTTGTTCCCTAGTGATACCTGGGGAGTTATGTTCAATAATATTTTCTGAGGGGTGTCTAAGGGAAAGAGGGGTAAACTTGGAGATGAATTTGCTGGCCAATAAATTTGTTATATCTTTTGACTCAGAGTAAATGGCTCCATTTAAAACTATTTCTACATATTGTTGTGTACTGCTTTTGAGGTTGCAGACATAGCTAAAGAAAGTCGCATAATTGTCCTTGGCCTAGGAGACTATATTTACCTCAAACATAACTTCAGTAGACTTTATTTGCCCTATGAGTTGTTTGTTTGTTTAGATTGATGAGGGAGTTTACAGTCTTGCTAGGTGTATGCTTTGATTTTCTTCCTTTAGTTATACAACCTATTGGTGCTGGAATTCCACCTGGATGGTTAGTGTTTTTGAGTTTGTTCTATGCTTATGCATGGTACAGGTGTATCTATGTAGCTATTGACATGATTCTACAGAGTTTCTGTGAACAATTCTACATAGGCTGCAGTGTTCTTGTGGTTTAAGGGGGCTTGAAATTTTGCCAGGTTATGATAATACAGTAGAGAGTCAATTATCCAAACTAATTGGGACCTATGGTAATTCAGATATTCAAACTGTTTGGATACTCAAACATATAACTGAACCAGATAAAAATCTTCTAAAAATGAATTTGATGAATATTAATGAAGAAAAATAGAATAAATTTACTGTAAGTACAAAATGGTAAGTATATTATTTTAGTATAATCTTAAAAAAATGCACACAAGCAAATACATACAACATTTACATATTCATGCATTATGAATTTTCCTACCCAAAAACTTTGGAAGCCTGCATTCGGATAATTAACATTTTGGATAATTGCCGTTCAGATAATCAAATCTCTACTGTAGTAGGAAGTTGCTTTAGAGTATTTCCTAAAAGTTCCAGAGTTAGCTGCAGTCCTGGATTTTATTTTTATCTCACAGGAGACAGTTTTATGGTTTGACCTTACCAGAGGGGGCATTTCACTAATGAGGCTGTAGTGCACTCCCATGTTAGTAAGGAACAGATCCAGGGTGTTTGTATCACTGTTGTGCATATGAACTATTTGGTCTAGAGTGTCTGTGTTTACAAAGTCCAAAAATCTCTGGGCTCATAAGTTTGGGGTCATATGTGAGTCCCAGTTTATAGAGTGGCATTTGAAGCCACCCATAAATTTGGTATTAGGTTGAATGGTGTGTCTCCCCAGCATGTTCAGGTATGTGTTATGTGTTATGTGTTTCCAGAGTCATAGAGGGGGACCTATAGCTTGCAGTGATATGGTATGGGACTTTGCCTGAAGATCAATCACATCTTGCTGTCTTACAAGCCTTGAAGTATGTTTGTTTTTTATATAAACCAAGACACCTCCCACCTTTAGTCCCTTCCTGTGCAGTAATATGTCTAAATGTGTAGAAGGCATCGTAGCCTTGCACTGTGAGGGTGCTCTCCAGGGATTAAAACCATGTCTGAGTAACAGCACAAATGTCTGCATTTTCCAGAGTGAGGATAACTTGGAGGGAACTGAGTTTCTTATTTACTGCTGGCATTGAGCAGTAACATCTTTAGATTTTCTTGGGTTGGTTTTGCTATGTCAGACGGTTTGCTGAGTTGGTGTTGTCTAAAAAAGGCACTAGGGAGGACAGACAATGTTTTAACCAATATTCAAAAGCCTAGAGACAATATGTGCAGACCATGACTGGCAAAACAGTATGGTCTATTGATCATATCCTCCCATGCTGACAGATAGTATACCCTCTTACAATGACACCAAAATATAAACCAATTATAGAAGGCCTTTGTGGTTTAGAAATATTACACTTAAGAGCCCCAGTATATGTGGATCTTTATGTCTGATCCATACTATGTGTGGTGGATGTAGTTTATGCATTACTGCCAACCTCACTGGCATTATGAGTGCTTGCATGTTAGAGCTTTGCCTGAAATAACATTGTGCAAATACATCACTCACATACCTTAAACAATAAACATGAGACAATCACCGCATTGCCTCTGGACACCCATATCCACCAAGCTGTCTTGGGAGACTGTAAGAAAGTTTATATCAATGGTAATGAGCTCTTTTTATGTGATAAGAAGGTTACTGTAATAGTATAGAAAACAATCTGGAGTATCTGAAACTAAACTCATGGGGCAGTGCTCTTTACTGAGCAAACTAGTTTATCTTTGTGCAACTGAGAACTGAGAAAGTTTCAAGGGATGTTTTGTAGGGAAAATGTAATTTCTAGGTGCTTACATCTATACAAGCACTACTAAAACTCTCTGCATGATGAGCAATGTTGCACAAACACACCAGATTTATAGAGGCCGAGAAAACTGACTAAACAGTCTAAAAAGCCCACAACATATGAAAAAGTAATTCCTTATAAATCAATTCAAAATTAATCAACCAACCAAAGTGCTATGATGCAACAAAGAACAATAAAAACTTTAAAATAAAACATCATTATATCACTTCAAGATGGTAAATATGCATAAAAAAAAGATAAATGTCATAAAGACAATCATTAATAAATAATCATAATAACAATAAAGAATTTGCCATACTTTATCAACTTTTTATAAACCAATAATAGCAAAAGATGTACATGTATAATGAGATCTCATCTGCTAATAAAGAGACAAATAAGTATTAAATAAATACAGCAGCAATGAAGGAATAACTGTGGAGTTTGAAAAAAATCTATATATATACATATATATATATATATATATATATATATATATATATATATATATATATATATATATATATATATATATATATATATATATATATATATATATATATATATATATATATATATATATATATATATATATATATATATATATATATATATATATATATATATCTGCAAACACCTCTAGCTTTAAGTATTGGCTTAGGTTCATAGGTAGGTACTAGGCTATCTGCCCGAGGGCATTTATAAGCATAGCCAGAGTATGTCGGCTATCGCCTCCCCATTGATTAATTAACTGATCCTCTGTCAAGCAGAGCCAATGAAGTGATCCCAGGGGTGTATTTTCTGTTACCCATCCACTCGTCAAGGTTTCTCTTGAAGAGTGTTAGTGAGGGGCTCTGCCTAATGTAGTTTAGAATTTTGTTCCAAAGCATGGGGAGTCTCTGTGACAGGAATCTATCCCTCCAGCATGTTCTATTTATTGTTGTGGTGAGGTTTAGCTCACTAGAGAACATGGCTTGCAGTGACTTGGATTTCTTTAGATGGAGCATGTCCATCAATTCTGAGTTGGACATGGCTTTGTAAGTCAGGCAGAGATTACCTCTGAGTAAGTGATATGCCACTGTGTAGAGCCAGAGTTTTTTTTCAGTTGGGCTGCATAGGACACATGTTTGAGGCCAGTAATCCTCTTGGTGAGGTACTTTTGTGGTCTCTCCAACTGTTGGAAGTGTCTTGTGAGATACATCCCAAATGGGGCATTGTACTCTATGATGGGTCTGATGAGGGATGAGTAGAGGGACACTATAACCTCTTTATTTCCAGATGTGAACCCTTTAGTAATTAGATGGGCCACATAGAAGGATTCCCTAACTACTCTGACAATATGATTGTCAAAGGAGAGATTACTATCTATCTACCTGGGTCTCCAGATCTCTTATTACCTCTTCTGTATTAAGGGGACTGCCACCTATGTGGTAATTCATGGGTGTTTTCTTTTTCCCAAATGGAATGAGTATACAGTTTTTGGCATTTAGCTTGAGGCCATGACTTTGACACCAGGTGTCTGTCACAGTAAGGCCCTTTTGGAGGATGGCCGTGTCAGCTGAAGAGTCAGTTATGGCTCCCAGTTTGCAGTCATCAGAGAACTTGGTTAGCCATAGTCCTCTTGTGTTTGCCTGTACTTCTGAGAAGTTATGCCGAACAGTAGGGGTCCCAGGACCGAGCCTTGCGGGACACCACATGTGACTAGTCTGGCTCATCCAGATGTACACTATGCTCAAAATTAATGTTAGTAACACAGAAGTAGGAACATTAATACCTTTAAGAAATCCAGTACTTAAGTTCTGATTAAACATCCATTATTAGAAGCATTTGAAAGACTTGTGAGAATGATCTACACCAAAGTTTTAGTCTAAAAACATATTAAAACATATAGGAATCACAGCTATGGGGAGCAACAGGCATTACTTCAACTAAAAATTGATGCATCAGTTATTATCAGACTAGCAGCAGACCAGCAGATAAAGGGGTTCCTATAGTAATTATGAACACAGACATTTATGTCTCAGAAATTAAACTTGATGCTAAATGATGAAAATACATATGTTAAAATTAGATAGACTGATGTAAATAATATGATCACTAGACTGCATAATATGATAATATGTTGTTGGATTGTTTATTGAACAGGATTATAGACCTTGACTTATATAACTATTTTAAAGTAAATGAGCCACTAATACCTGTAATACAGGGACTTCCCAAGATTCATAAAAATGTGACATGTCCACCATTCAGACCAATAGTAACTGGCAGGAATTGGTGTACAGAGCCTGTCTTGATATTTGTTGAAAAACATCTGAGACCTCTGTTGGACAAAAATGACATTGTGCTAAAGGACTCTCAACAATTTTTAAATGGCTTGTACATATATGTCAATAGTAGCATAAGTGAAGGTGAATATTTGTTACCATAGATGTACAATCTCTGTTTACTGTAATACCTAATAGGATAGGAGTTGACTTGTTGAAACAATACTTAATTGAAAACAATAGCTATGACTCTAAATTTATAGATTTCTTCTGTTTATTAATGGAAACTGTTCTAGATAACAACATCTTTATATCTGAGAAAGATATTTACAAAAGGATAGCATAGCTATGGGCACTTTGAGTGCCAATAGCTATGCCAATATGGTTATGGCTACATGGGAGTATGAACACATAGTTAGATCTGAGATGGGACTTCATATACTATTTTAACAACAATTTGTTGATGATTTATTTATGTTATGGACAGGCATGATAGAATAACTGACTGCTTTTTATGAATACTTAAATACCACCACCCTTTTTCTGAAATTCACTATGAACTCACCATACGAGGAAACAGAATTTTTAGATAAAAAAGTTTTTAAAATGATAGACGGTAGTCTGAATCCAGAGATCTATAGGAAAGAATGCTACAGGAACACATTATTACATAAACATTGCATGCACCTGCTACATGTTTTCAAAAACATTATGAAAGGGCAGGGAAAGAGGACCTCAAGGCTTAATGCCAGTGAAGAAAGCTTCAGGAGAGAAATGGATAGCTTGAAATGTAGGCTTCATGAAAGGGGGTACGAAGAAGTAAATATTGCTAATATATTCTCTGAAGTATTCCAGTCGAGAGATAGACAAGCAAGACCTTATTTTTTGGAAGATCCAGTGAATACATTTAAGAAGACCACAAACAGAGAAGGGGCTCAAATCCCCATTTTTTATTCTAGTGATGCCAAGCAAATAAAAGAAATATTTAGAAACCATTGGCCAGTCTTGACTGCTGGTCCTGATATTAAAAAAATAGTCAGTGAAAGCCTTAGTTTTATGTTTAAAAATAAAACCTCTCATAAGAAAATGTATCATAGAAGTGGAATAGAAAACTTAGATTCAAAATTAACTATTGGAACTTTTCCATGCCTTAAATGAAATTTTTGTCAATATATTGACACCACAGGGACCTTTAAATATCAGGACACAGCTGAATATTTTGTCTTTAAGGCACAAGCTAACTGTGATACTGCCATGTGATATATGTAGCATACTGTCGACTGTGCCTGTCATTTTATATACGCAAAACTAATAGACATTTTCAAGACAGGATTAGAAAACATGTGCATAATATAAGACTGGGTACAGTCACTATTGCCTTTTCCAAACACGTACAACAGAATGGTATTATGCGTAGTTTTAAATTATTAGTAGTTGAGGTAGTAGTTGAAAATATACAAGGGGGCAATATTAGAAATTTGACTGAAAGCTCCGAGACAAGATGGATTATTAGGATGAGGGCAAGGGCGCCCTCAGGCAGCTGCAAGGGGGTGCACTTGCACCCCCCTGGAACTGGCTGGCCGAAAAATTAATTTAAATAAAAAAAGTTTTTTTTTTTAAAGGGCATTCCTCTTTAAGAATGCCCTTTGCATCCTGTCCAGTCACACAGACGCAACAGCTGTTTGCAACCTGTTTTCGTCTTCTGTCTGTGCACGATTGATGGTTTACGTCCTTTTCTTTCACGCCTACTGGAGATATGAATTCAAGAGGATGTTCGGTCTGCGCAGATGAATGTAGAAGTGAAAGGTAGGTGTGTTAGTGTCATGTGTGTATGTGTGACAACTACCTAGAATTCTTATTTTTGCCTCACATTACATTTCTGTATTTTTTTGTTTGTATACCCAGGCTGTGCACCTGAAATTGATCAATATTCATCAGTGCTCACCCATATACCCATATCTATCCCCAGTAGCCAGTTTGTATCAATAGGACAAGAAATGTTTGGTATTAAAAGAATCAAAGAAAATGCTGTTGATGGGTACCAAAGGTTCAGAATGTAATTTTTGAACTGAAGGTTTGGAGCAAATAGCAAGCAAACCACTGAACTATATTCTTCAGCAAGTTCATAAAGCGTTCAATGGGGCTTGTTTGGTAAACGCACTCAGTATCGGCAAACAGTAACTAGAAAGCTCTTGAAAACACACTTTTAGGGAAGTAGGTGCAAAGTCACAATGATGGGCATTTCAAAGTAAAAATCAACATGGCAAGTTAGTTCATCATCCTGTCCTGACCCTCTGCTGATTTTGTTCTTTAATAAAGTGCAGACTGCAGAGGGTAAAAACCAAGGCTGCAGTACTTGCATACTCTTTGTGGTGCATGCAGCTCTACCCAGGTAAGCAAATATAAATAAATTAATTAATACATTTAGTTTGATCCTCTTAAAATTTGTGGCTGTCTAATAAATCATTTAGAGTGAAGTGACTAAAATAAATGACAAACATTTGAGAATCAGACTTCATATCCTGCAGGAAATGCTTGCTAATGCAAAACCCATCATTTTATTTACTTTCCAAGTTTGTCCTGCCATTATTTTTACATTGATCAGAATACATTGTAGTAAGAGGTTGAGAGGTATGGTGTGGATTCATATCTCTGAACTGCCCCTGATTTTGCCTCATATTTTGTCCCTTGTCCCTCATTAAAAACATGTAATTTTCTGGTAAATTACTGGATTGCCAAAGGGTGGATTCACATGCCCCAAGATGGCAGAAGCTTGTTGCCTAAGAGTTGAAGGCTTTCAGTCAGTCAATAATGCTAGACATTAATACTTTCATCATTTTTGTTCAGTTTGGTGCAAAACCAGTTCAATTAACTTTAAAGTGAATTACAGCAATTTTATTGTTAAGCATAATACAGATGCTTTCACTGTGAACAGATGCCCTGAACTGCGTTGGCCAAATAAATCCTGCTGTAAAACACTTTTTTAAGTGTTTTTGCAGGGTTGTGGGGCAAGTGTTCTTGCATGGTTCCCATTCAGAAGCCTGAAACATCATAAGCCTGAAAATCAAAATCCTGAAACCAAAAGCCTGAACATTCAGAATCCTGAAAACTCAAAATCCTGAAAGCCCAAAATCCTGAAAGCCCAAAAATCCTGAAAAAAAAAATCAAAAAAACAAATAATGCTACATGCCTAACCTGCGCCTAAACTAACTCACAACTCCCCCTAACCCTAAAATAAAACCATAAACCGCACTTACTTGACCCCCCCCAACCACACACCACACACAACAACAATAATAATATAAAAAAGCCAATATGTCTATTTGTTTGTGTTTGTATTTTTTTTTCAGGGATTTTTTTTTTTTTGATTTTTATTTTTTTTTTTTTGCTTTTCTTTTTTTTTTTTTTATCATTTTTTTTTTTTTGTTTTTTTTTTTTTTTTTTTTTTTCAGGCTTATGATGTTTCAGGCTTCTGAATGGGAACCTCTTGCATACCTGATGTGAGGGTCAAGCCCCCAATCCACAGTCACACCAACTTGAAGAAAGGGGGAAAATTCTGCCCAAATGAGATTTGCTTTAGGCACAACTCAATGATAGTGATTTCCTATGGAGGAACTTCAATCTTTGGAGAATTCACCCTCAGGCAATTGAATCTCAAATGTCCAGTCTTCGTTCATCAGTAGGGTAACAAATACTTAAATTTATTTTTCAGCTCAAAATTTTTCTGTGTTCCCACCAAACTAATCTCTCCCCAAACTAGCAATTTTCAGAGAAAAGGTGATGGATTTTACTGAATAAAGAATGGCGATAGTTAGAGTTATAGACTTCTTTTACTTCAGTAAATGTATGTTCACTCCCATTTTTGTATTTATATTCTGTCATCTCTTCAAATTAATAGAACTAATATTTTTTTTTCAAAAGTGTTCCTGATTATTTCTGTATTAGTCCCTTATTCTAAAGGTGGGAGGTTGATAGTTATGGATTTCAGACTTTATATATTTTAGCAACTTTTTAAATTTATAAAAGCTATATTTAAAATCTGTCCCTAATTTTGTCTTTGTCTAGAATTATTGGGCTAAGTCAAGTTCAGGACCAGGTTGAGGAGAATGGTGTGTGTTTGTGTGCATGTTTGTCTGTGTGTGTGTGTGTGTGTGTGTGTGTGTGTGTGTGTGTGTGTGTGTGTGTGTGTGTGTGTGTGTGTGTGTGTGTGTGTGTGTGTTTGAGAGAGAGAGAGAGATAGATACAAAGAAAAAGAGATTGAGTGAGTTTATATTAATGCAAAACTGTTATAGTTTTGTAAGGGTATTGTAGAACAGCCCTGGTTTTGTCTGATGTTTTTGTCATGTCCATCATAATATGCATTATTTTCTGGTAAATCGCTGGGGATTACAATAAGTCAGTAATGGCAGATATCAAAGATTCAGACTTGTTCTGCACATTAATGCAAAAGCTTTTTAAGTGAATCATGTGTTCATGAAAGAATGAGTGGGTGGTAATTGCAGAACTTCCCTGGTTTTGCCACATAGTTTTGTCATGTGTGTGTGACTTTAAGTGTTTAAAAGATGTGTGTGTGTGTGTGTGTGTGTGTGTGTGTGTGTGTGTGTGTGTGTGTGTGTGTGTGTGTGTGTGTGTGTGTGTGTGTGTGTGTATGTGTGTAAGAAATAGGTAGGTAGGACTCTGAGTCTGTGGATGTCAGAAGTAGGTAGAAGTGTGTATGCGTGTATGTAAGAAATAGGTAGGGAAAAGCAGGTGTGTGAATGTGTGTTTTAAGTGTGTAGAGTATCTGTGCTTAGTCATTGATTAGTATTTACACACAGAAATACACATAACTAACTTGGTACTAATTAATGTCTTGGTTAATTTGTGAGATCATTGGTTAGGCTACAAATCATCTGCTGGATCAACAGCCTGTTATGAACCTTTAACCTATGATCTCATATGTACACAAAACAAATGTAACTGCAGCTTCCTTATATACGATAGCCAGACTTCATGGAACAGAGTGATGGAGCCCTGATTGTGATCCAGATGTCCTGAACTTTAGTGCCTCTGACACAAGAGGAGGAAATATGGGGTGTGAGAAAAAGTTGCTTGTTTCAACTCACCTGTTACTGGAGGCAGGATAGGGATAGGGCATGTGTCTGGGCACACTTCCCAACATCTAACATTCCTACACTTAGTTTGCAGAGCAGGTAAAGCACCATGTGGTGCAAAGAATTATGATCAGATTTCTCTGATCTTAACTATACAGTTATGTGTTCTTGAAATGAATGTTATGATTCACCTCATTAGCTTCTCTGTTCCATTCTAGAGGTGAATTTCCTGACATCTGGTTCTTGATCATGTAGCAGTTTGTTTATGATCAGAGATTTGATCATAATTATTCATGTTTTCTTAATCATGTCCTGAAATTTTTAATCTGGTGTAAGGATGTCCATCTTCATCAAGCAGTATGAGTGAAATCACATTTCCGGTCAGCTCAGCATCTAAACCTTTGCCAGGGTATTACTCCATCCTCTTTGCCCAAAATGGCTTGCCATCCCGCTTCCTGTCCAGGTCTCCTGCTGCTCATCATGTTTCCATTGCAGACGGATGCTTTCAGGCAACTTTGCTTTAAAGTTAACTAATTTATTTAAAACATTGCTGAATCTTGCAATTATCACATCCTTTTTTGATTGAAATTACTATTTTTGCAGCTTTCCAATCTACAAATCAGGTCAGGTCCATCTGATTTCTTTTTTGCATGGTATTGCTTTCTCTCCCTTTGGCCTTTGCATTCTACACAATATGTTTTTTACTTTCTATTAAATTGTTAGTTCATACATTTAATCTGTCATTTTATTAGATGTTAATATTTTCTAGTACTGAAGTTCTCCAGATCAGTTGCTGTCTCTTGTAGATTTTGGGTAGTTTGTTACATTTTTTCCTTGGCTCTTGTCTGTACTTTCTAAAAATATTTTAACTGTGGATAGTCATGCATTTAGAAAGTGTATTTAATGTGGCCACAAAAAAATGTCCAGAACAGACACACTCTTTTTGCTATCTGGCAAAGTGAGGAGCACTTTGAATAGAAATGTGGCATTTGTGCTTCTTTCTATCCCCAGATTACAAAGGACTGAAATAACCTTCTTTTGAAAAGTCTTAAGGGTAGTTGTGCATCCACTCCTGAAGGGACTTGATCTTGAGAACAGTCTTTGGGTTGACACTATTGGACTCAAGGACAGAGCCTATGCTTTTGGATTTTTCTAACCACAAAGATAAAGAAATAATAGACAGAAAACACAGGTGAAAACTATACTTCTAAAGAAATAGAAATGATAGACAGAAAACACAGGTGAAAACTATACTTCTAAAGAGTTTTTTTTCAATCAGGTACTAAATAATCCAAGGTGGAAGAATTTTCTAAATTTTCTGTAACAATTCCTTTTTGGGGGGGAGTTACCAGGATACCTTTAATATTAGTTGAATATCCATTTAGACAGGTCAGACATGGGTGTTTCCTCTGTTTCTTTTATACAAGTATGTAAGAGTCTGTAATCTGGACCATTTCCAGACAGGCCCATAAATTCCTACTATTGCTGTTCTTTTACATTGGATGTAGACTACGAGATGATTGTGAGGGCTTTAATGAAGGTGTTGCAGGAAATTTTGCTCATGTCATCCACCTCTGGTACCAGTAGAGGCAAAGGCATTAGTATGAATTTCTGAAGGATGTGGAGTCTTAAACTCAAATGTTTGTCATTATTTAATGACTTCAAGCCTCAGCTACTTGACAGAAAAGTACAGATTTTAGGAGGAACACAAAAAATATGAGGCACAAATCTGGACATTCTGCAAAAATCTGTACAGTTGAGAGGTATGATGGTGCTTACTGCAGTATTAAGTTTTCTTTGCATAAACATGCACAAAAGCAAAAATCAACTAGTTTTATGTATTTATTGTTTGTTGTTGTCCAGGTTAGCATGATACACATGTTAATCATTGGTGTAACTGAAACAAATCAGAATTTTTTTTTTACCCGACACTTTTTTTTTTTTTTCAGTAACATAATTGATAGAAGATCTGCAAAATATTGACTACAAAGGCAGTAGTAGCCTATCAGAGACTTTAGGTTGTCTTATAACTTCAAAGCCGATGCATCAGACAAGAAGCGAGCATTCAGATATAGCAGCGATATGATGTAGTTCATTACTGACAGCAATTCTTTTTTGAAATTCTTCATGTTCTAGGTTTTGCATAATTTTAGGATGCAGATAAAATAAGTTGTACTGAGCAGTGTTACTGCTGGTAAAGCAAGATGTCAGTGAAGAAACTAATAGTCAAGATAGGGAATATAAATACTTGTTCTGTAATAACTCTCAAAATCCATGGTACTGTGTTTGCTCGGTGTGTCGAATACAAATCCTTGGCAACACTAACTCAATACCAAGTTTATCTGCTAGTGATCTTGCATGACTGAGAATGTCATTCTTAAATTGCTCTTCAGCATGGTTGCGGTGCTCCTTTAATATTTTAATAAGTCTGTTGATGTGTTGTTGAGCCTTTACTATATCAGGTTGAACAGACTGCAACATCTGGGCAACGGGCTCAAGACCTGATGAGTAATTTGCAATTATAAAGAGAGAAATCAGAAACGTGCATGAAGAGCAAGCACTGAGTAACATATGTGCATTTTGTCTGGTTTCACCAGAAGAGCTCTTCTGAAGATTAGCCAGGCAGTCAAATATTTTCTCAAAGTTCTGACTAAACACAAGAATGGATCTATATTTCTTGATCCATCATGTCTCACACAGAAGAGGTATATTTGGTACCAATGCTCGTCATTTTGGACTGTCACGGAAAAAAATAATAATCTTCTTGATAACACCAACAGCACTACATATTTCAGGAACATCATTCAGATTATTGACTACAAGGTTTAGCATGTGAGATGTGCAGTGGATAAAGGCTGTTTATGGATACTTTTCGCAAACACCTGAACACCATTCTGGATGCTTGCCATTATGGAGCAGCCATTATAGCCTTGTCGGAGTAATTTTTCCAAGTCTAGACCATACTTTATGCATTCACTGACAATGACATTTGATACAGACTGTGCATCTCTCGCAACAATGGGAACAAAAACCGTAAACTCTTCTTGAATACAATCATCATTAACAAACTGAATGCCCAGTGACAGCTGCTCAATGCCTGAAATATCTGTAGTTTCATCTGCTAATACACTAAATCCAACTGCCCTGTTCACTGCACAAACAATCTCCTTTTGAAGTACATGTTTGCATTCTGTCAACAGCTCATTTTGCACCCTATGGGATGTGTACAGACCTCTCAACAGTACCGAATTTCTAGGTAAATACCGGTTTTGAGGGCAAAATATTGGGGTGCCACGAATTCCTGCATGGCCCCTTTAATTTCCGATTTTCTTTTCTTTTTTTTTTCTTCTGACGTCATCAACAGAGTGCACGATTATGTCAGCTTTGTCCACCGGCTCATGTTTCCTTGTTTAACGGCTGGTTTATTTTCCCGCTTTACTTATTTAACATTTGACTCTGTCTGCAGCTATGCAGTATGCATGGATGGTTCGGCTTAGGCTCCTCCAGGTAAAAAACAGCTTTTGCCTTAAAGCAGGAGAAACTGTACTTCAGGGGTGTGTAAAGTGTCTTTTTATTTAAACGGCAGCACTCGTGCTAACAAATCTGTGCACTTCTAGACTAGTGTGCTTAGAAACAGGAGTTTGCTTGAAGGTCTTTTTTATTTAATGTAATTTGTACTGACTGAGTCTGTGCATACTGTTTGCTTCGTTCATGGCCAGCTGTGCTTTCATTAACTTATATGAGATCAATAAAATCTTTTTGAATGGAGAAAGGAGAACTACATAATAGCCTAAAGATAACCATAGTCAAAGCTCTGTGCATGTACGTCGCTATAGCAGGGGAACCGTTATTTAAAAAGAATAAAACTAGCGAGGGCCAGTAGGTTGACTGAATATAAGGTAATCGAATTGATATACCTTCCACTTCCACAATTTAAGTCTGTGTCCTTTCTTGCACTACCACTTGTAAACAAAGAAACATGTGCCGTTTAGTGTCGTATTTGTAAACATTAATGAGACTATAAGTCACTACATGCATTGAGCGTTTGAGCGTTGTGTACATTCCATTTCTGTTGATGTCCATTAAGTTTGTTATTCTCTTTACTGCTGTTCTTATGAAGCTAGGTTTTTAGACATTTGACCAGCAGATTACTTACGAAGAACTTATTAGATTTGCACTTTAGATCTAATAGTTTCTTTTACAGCTGATGGTCTGCATTTCATATTCAAGTGTCTTTCAAACTTAATTGTTTCCAAAACCAAGTAAAATCTTTAAGCTGCAGATTTTATTCCTGATATATAACTGGTATGCAACATTCAAAAATATAGTTACAGCATATTACTTTAATACTATTATTTTATTTGCCAACTCTTGTATCAAACACATATTAAGAAGTTTTCATTTCTAGTCTGTTGATTTGCAGCTTACAGCTGCTTGCAGTTCATGTTCCAGTGTATTGAAGAATAGTTTATGATATAATTCACGTTTGTGAACTTTATGGATTTACTTTTATAACATTTGGAAAAATTGTTCATGATATTTAAGCTTTCTATCATTTACTTTTGAAGTTTTTGTAAGTGAACTAGGCTATGTATTTTAGCATTTTTTTAACTTCTGAAGTAAGATGTGCATTTGTGCAGTTGTACAGTAGGGAAATGGCTGTGTAGCAACACACAATATATGTATATAGTTGTGTGTTACATATATATTGTGGAAGATTAGTGCAGCTTTGCATTTTATTATATACAGATGCAAATTAGACAGATTCTTCCAATCAAAACAGAATCTTTTGGTTAATTAAATGTACAGCAAGTAACTTTGGTTCAGTCTTAATTGCTGGGGAGCAGTGTGTTTTGGTTTCTGTCTGTCTCTCTCTCTCTCAGTCTCTCATTCTGGATTCCTCTGGCAGGAATGATTTCCATCTTCTTCTCCTCCATAGTCTTTCATCACCATATTTGATCCTGTTTCCCAGAACCTAAGTTCTAGACTCCCAGTCACTTTCCACAAAGGGCATATTTTCTCTTATTGGGCTTTCCTCAGCCTTCATGTTTTGCATCCAATAACTTATTAAAGAAACCTGCTCTTATTATCACAGCCAGGTAGCTATCTGGACGTAAAACAACAGGTAGGCTTGGCAAAACACTTACTTGATTTAATTAAACATTGCTCTGTTTACAATGCATTCTGTATATAACATTATAATCATTATTTATATTATTAGTTATATATGTTGACAGTATTTGCATCACTGTTTACAAATATCAGTCATACTCTTCTGTTTGGTAAGAGACACAGCACTATGATACAGAAGCGTCCCACCTCCTTTTTGATGTTGTATTTATAGTGTGGGTGTGGAAGTAGACATTTATGATGGAAATGCTCTGAACTGGGCAGTTTTGTTATTATTGGTTCATGCATTTTGTTTCATTGCCTACAGTACAGCCTACTGGAAAAATAATAAATTTAACATGCGCTCTGTCTAACAAGTGTGTTGTATTATACAAGGAATATCATTTAATAAAGTCAGGAAGGTGTAAGAAAGAAAAGAAAACATATATGGTTCTTGTTTTGTGCACAAGGGGCCAATGATTTTAAAACAGCCCAAAGGTAATCTTTATCCACCACTGGCCAGATGCATTTTCTTTGGATGTGGTGTGGGTTTCAGTGCTGCTTCAATGAATGTGAGTTTCAAGGGCAGAGAAGTTTTAATGCCAAGCCTATTTTCATTGTGAGACAGTATTGCTTTGTTTACCAGATGTCTATTAGTGTTTCTGCATTGTTGTGCTGTAAAATGTAAAAATAAAATCCAAATAATCATTGTAGAAGTAAAGCAGTAGGCACACATTCATGTTTATGGTAAATGGGGTGAAATAGCCAGGTAATGGGACATTGGGATGGCTTCAGGGAACTCTGGTGCCATATTTTGGTTGTCTGTTCTTCAGTTTGCGTTTGGAGGTTGGTATCCTACAATTCCATTGGAGTGGGTGGGGTTACATAATTATGTATGCAAATTAGATGTTAATCAGCGTACAGATTTGTACCTATTTTTCATGGGCCCTGTCCAGATTTTTGATGTTTCCAGGTTGAGAGGTATGGATGTGTACCGATCATTTTCTGCAGCTGTTTCACTGTGCTATTTCAATATTGTGTTGCCAGCTTCAATACAAAAATCTAACAAGTCACAAAAATTTCCACCAGAGCCTTCTTTTCCACGGAGGGGAATGTCATGGGTTGCACAGTAAATAATTGTGGATAAAATTGTTTCCAATTTATTTCAGTTATCTGCAATTTGTTTTGCTACTGCTGCATCTAGCTGTGGAATAACAGCTGTTTCTGGCTTCTGTCGTGTACGAGAAAAATTGGCAGCATCTTCAGTAGAACATTTGTGCCATGATGATTGCATGTGATTTCTTGCAGACTCATTGAAGGCATTACACTTTGCGCTCACAATAGTGATGAAGCTGCTTGCAACCCATGGTGAAGTGACTGAGGAATTAATACACAAGTTAAGCAAAGTGGGCCTTTTAGGAGAGGAGAATATGCAAGCCACAGTGAGTACTGCGACAATCAACTATATCTGAATATAATTGGTTAATAAATAATGACATGCATTTCAGTTTCAGATTTCATATTATTTAGAAAATGCATTCTAACACAAATCCTTATATTCTAGCAACTTTCTAAATGTGTCCCTAGTTTTGGGCCTTTGTCACCATCACTGTAACAGGCTTTGTCCAGATTTCTTGTGTTAAGAGATTCAGAGGTATGGTGTGTATGTGTGTCTGTATGTCTGTATAAGAAGGAGGTAGCATACCCCTCAGCTGTCCAGGTTTTTGCAGAATGTCCAGATTTTTTGCCCCATATTCTTCCTAAAAAGGATTGAAGTTGCTAAATAATGATAGACATTTGAATTTTAGATGTCATATCCTATAGAAAAATGCATATTGACATCATCATCTTCTTTCAGTCACCACAGTGGATCATCTGTTTCCATTTCTTCCAGTCCTCTTCCACTTGCTCTGTCATGCCAACCACCTGCATGTCCTCTCTCACCACATCCATAAACCTTATCTTAGGCCTTCCTCTTTTCCTGTTACCTGGTAGCTTCATCCTTAGCATCCTTTTCCCAATATACTCAGCATCCCTCCTCAGCACATGTCCAAATCAATGTAATCTTGCCTCTCTGGCTTTGTCTCCAAACCTTCCAACCTGGGCTGACCATCTAATATACTTATTCCTAATCCTGTCCACCCTTGTCACACCCAGTGCAAATCTTAACATCTTTAACTCTGCCACATCCAGCTCAAACTCCTGCCTTTTAGTCAGTGCCACTGTCTCAAACCCATATAACATAGCTGGTCTCACTACCCTCTTATAGACCTTCCCTTTCGCTCTTACTGGTACTCGTCTGTCACAAATACTCCTGACACTCTTCTCCACCCACTCCATCCTGCCTGTACTCTCTTCTTCACCTCTCTTCCACACTCACTGTTACTCTGAACTATTGATCTGAAGTATTTAAACTCATCCACCTTTGCCACCTCTACTTCTTGCATCCTCATGATTCCTCTATCCTCCCTCTCATTCACACACATATATTATGTCTTAGTCCTGCTGGCCTTCATTCCTCTTCTCTCTAGAGCATATCTCCATCTCTCCAGGGTCTCCTCCACCTGTTCCCTACTCTCACTACAGATCACAATGTCATCTGCAAACATCATAGTCCACGGTGACTCCTGTCTGATCTCATCTGTCAACTTGTCCATCAACACTGCAAATAAGAAAGGGCTCAGAGCTTATCCTTGATGTAACCCCACTTCCACCTTAAACACATCTGTCACTTCCACCTCAGACCTCACCGCTGTCACACTACCCTCGTACATATCCTGTACAACTCTTACATACTTCTCTGACACTCCTGACTTCCTCATACAATACCACAACTCCTAAACAGGCACCCTGTCATATGCTTTCTCTAAGTCTACAATAACACAATGCAACTCCTTCTGACTTTCTCTGTACTTCTCCATCAACACTCTCAGAGCAAGCATCGCATCTGTAGTGCTTTTTCCTGGCATGAAACCATACTGCTGATCACTAATCATCATGTCCCTTCTTAACCTAGCTTCCACTACTCTTTCCCATAACTTCATGTTGTGACTGATCAATTTAATCCCTCTGTAGTTACTACAGATCTGCAGATCACCCTTATTCTTAAAAATTGGTACCAAAACACTTTCTCCATTCCACAGGCATCCTCTCACTTTCTAAGGTTTCATTAAACAATCTAGTTAAAAACTCCACTGCCATTTCACCTAAACACCTCCATGCATCCACAGGTATGTCATCTAGACCAACAGCCTTTCCATTCTTCATCCTCTACATAGCTATCCTTACTTCCCCCTTGCTAATCCATTGTACTTAATGATTCACTATCCCCACGTCATCCAGCCTTCTCTCCCTCTCATTCTCTTCATTCATCAACCCCTCAAAGTACTCTTTCCATCTCCTCAACACACTCTCCTCACTTGTGAGTATGTTTCCCTCATTATCCTTTATCACCTTTACCTGCTGCACATCTTTCCTAGCTCGGTCCCTCTGTCTAGCCAATCAGTACAGGTCCTTTTCTCCCTCCTTAGTGTCCAACCTTTCATACAACTCTTCATACGCCTTATCCTTAGCCTTCACCACCTCTCTCCTTGCCATGCACCTCATCTCCTTATACTCCGGTCTACTTTCTTCATCTGTCTGACAATCCCTCTTCTTCTTTGCAAACCTCTTTCTCTGTATACTCTCCTGTACTTCCTCATTCCACCACCATGTCTCCTTATCGTCCTTCCTCTGTCTAGATGTCATACCAAGCACCTTTCTAGCTGTCTCCCTTACTAGCTCTGCTGTAGTTACCAAGCTATTTGGTAACTATTCACTGCCACCCAGAGCCTGTCTTAACTCATCCCTGAACTCCACCTCACAATTACCCTTTTTCACTTTTCACCATTTGATCCTTGGTGCTGCCCTCACACTCCTCCTCCTCTTCTTGATCACCAACGTCATCCTACAAACCACCATCCTATGCTGCCTAACTACATTTTCCCGGTCACCACTTTACAGTCTCCAATCTACTTCAAAATGGCCCTCCTACATAAGATGTAATCCACCTGTGTGCATCTTCCTCCACTCTTGTATGTCACCCTATGCTCCTCCCTCTTGTTAAAATATGTATTCACCACAGCTATGTCCATCCTTTTTGCAAAATCCACTACCATCTGACCTTCTGCATTCCTTTGTTTAACACCATACCTACCCATCACTTCGTCATCCACTCTGTTCCCTTCACCAACATGCCCATTGAAATCTGCTCCAATCACCACTCTCTCACCCTTGGGTACAGTCATCACCACTTCATCCAACTCACTCCAAAATTTTTCTTTCTCATCCATCGCACACCCAACTTGTGGTCCATATGCACTAACAACATTCATCATTACATCATCAATTTCCAGCTTCATAAACATCACTCTATCCGACACTCTTTTCAACTCCAAAACACTCTTAGCATACTGTTCCTTCAGGATAACTCCTACGCCATTTCTCCTCCCATCCACACCATGATAAAACAATTTGAACCCACCTCCGATACACCTAGCCTTACTCCCCTTCCATCTGGTCTCTTGCACACACAATATACCAACCTTCCTTCTGTCTATCATATAAAATGCATACTAACATAAATCCTGTTATTCTAGCAATGTTCTAAGTTCATGAGAGCAATATTTATAATCTGTCCCTATTTATGTTGGGCTTTGTCCAGATTTCTTGCAGAGGTTGAGGTGTGTGAGAGAAAGTGAAATGCCCTATTTAGAGTTAGCAGGTAGAATTTATTTTCAAGTGTATTTTCAAGGAATTGTGAGCTTCAAGGGAAGAGAAGTTTACTGTTGCTCATGCTAAGTCTGCTTAAAATGTGCAACTGTTTTGTTTAGCAAATTATATCATTATTGTGGTATAGAATTTTAAAGCAGTGTTAGTAGTACAGCAGGTAGCATACTTGCATCTTGATGCAGAGGGCTATAGGTTCTACTCCCACAGCATGTAGATTTGTATTTTAAGGGGGTGGAGTGCTGCAGTCCTGGCTATGTCCTCCTTTGAATGAGATGCCTAATAACTATGAACTTGTTTTTCAGCTTACCACCCATTCTGTATTGCAAATATACCAGCTTACCATTTTTAATGTAACATAGGCAATCTATTCTTCAAGGGCAGCAGGCACTGAATTTGTTGATGAAATGATGAAATATAAAGTTGTTTTCTAGCAACAACCTCCTCATTAGTTTCAGATCTCTATAATGTGGAATTATTCAGATGACTTTTTTACTTCTGTAGAGATTGTGCATACTGACTGACATTGATGGATTGTAATGACAAAAATTTAAGTGGCCTTTTATGGTTGAAATGTTTTGAATTGGGCAGTTTGTCATTATTGGTTCATATGTTTTGTTTCATTGCTTGCTGGAAAAACATTCAAAACTATAAATTTAAAACAGTCTAACAAGTGGTGCTATATTATAGAAGGGATATAATTAAAGTATTTTATATTATAATTAATACAATCTGTATATATTATAATCGTGCATGATCATATGTATAAATATGTACACTTCTTATGCATGGCTACTCTTGCTTATCACAGTAACAGGAAGGATACTGTAATGGCTGTGTCAAGAAAAAAGGTCTAAAGCTTTTAGCTAAGCATATAATGAAGTTGTTCACATCAGTGATAATGCAGACCCAGTTTCATATAACTAAGGGTCAACCACACAAAATCAGAAAACACCCAGAATTTCCCTTGCCCGCTCAGTAAAACTAATCTTGAAAAAATAATTAATAATGTGTGTATATTAGGGCTATTAGAATTATCTATAAAAAGATGAAGTGATGATTTGCAACTATGTCAATGTTGGGATTATGAAGAAATGCTTGATTAAGCATTAATTAAAAGATATACATAATTTAGTGAATGCACACAGTTTAAGTTAAATACAGCTATAACGTGTCGTGCATTCAGAGCACAGAATGCCAGCTTTATTTAAACAGCAACTTGTGTTACTGAGAGCTAATCTTAGAAGCCAAATAACACTAGTGTTATAAACTAATCTGTTTAAATCTGTATAATCTGAACAGGCTCATGGGACTCAGTTTAGTGTCCTACATGAAAAATACTGAGCTAATGAACACTATTCCCCAGTAGTTGTTTCTAAGTCACTTACAAATAAATAAATAAAACAAGGGGAAGTATTTTGAGGTAAAACAAATATCTTGTCTTTATGGTAGGTAAAAAGTAAAACTCTGTTAGTACCCAAGTAAATAAAACGATTATTAGCAATGAATGAGAAATTATTCCAGTATAGAGAACTGAACAACCAAGCCTTCTTGATCAGAATTCAAAAGGGCTGCTAGCTGAAAGTTACCTTGAGTTAGTTGCAATGTACATGGGGTATGTAAAACAACTCATCATGGATTCCTAATTAAATCCAGATATCTGTAATCATTGTAGAAGTAAAGCATAAAACAGTATGCATGCTAAGAATTTTGACAGTGTTTATGGCAACTGGGGAGAAATAGCCAAGTAATGGGACCCTGTAATGGCTGCGTGGGGAAGGGGGCTGCATGAGTGGAGGAGTGGGGCTATGTGGGTGGAGGGGGTGTGGCTATGTGGGTGGAGGGGGTGGGGCTCTGTGGGTGGGGGCTCGGGTTTGCACCCACCTGCAAAAAAATCCTGCGGGCTCCCTTGGATGAGGGCACATATTGTTTGTTAAAGGCTTAAATGATAAAGCCCCCATTAATTCGACACTTAAAGTTAAAGGTGTCTGTAGATAGATATATTTAGTTGCGCTATTTATGCAGTTGAATATGGTTGCTCATATTTCATACCCCACAGTTATTTCTTTGATGCTGCTACATTTATTCAAGATATATTTGTCTCTTTATGAGTGGATATATCTGGTTAAGCCATTAAGCTGATACTTAAAGCTAGAGGTGTTTGTAGATAGTCGCATTATCTATGGCTGCTCATATATATATATATATATATATATATATATATATATATATACATATATATATATTTCATACCCCACAGTTATTCCTTCAATTCTGCTATATTTATTTAATTTGTCTCTTTATTAGTGGATGAGATCTTGTTATGCATACACATCTTTTGCTATTGGTGGTTTTTAAAAGTTGAAAAGTGTGGTAAATTCTTTATTGTTATTATGATTATTATTTATTAATTATTGTCTTTATGATATTAATCTTATTTTTTATGCATATTTAACATGTTGAAGTGATATAATGATGTTTTATTTTAAAGTTTTTTATTGTTCTTTGTTATTTAATATTAGCTGTAGCTGTTTCTTTAAACAAAAATCAACATTGTTTCCACGGTAGATATGAATGTTACTGTGTAACAGGTCCCCATTAGGTTTGTATAACTAGTTGCTTAGCTGTATTATGTCATAGCACTTTGACTGGTTGATTAATTTTTGAATTGATTTATAAAGGATTATTTTTAATATGTTGTATATCATCTGATGAAGCAGTTGATTTTAACTGTGAAAGCACTTATGAGAATAAAATTGTGGACAGTTCGTAACCTCTTCATTGTATTGTTTCCTACCCTTATTGTGTGTTTGAAACGTTTATTTCAGGGTGGATCATTTATCCTTTATGCTGTTTTTGGTGTTGCATACCATACTAAAAGCTATGAGACTTCTCACAGGAGGCCAGAGATTAGCAATGAGTGAAAATGAGTCATGTTGTTTTGCTTTTTCCCCCCACAGTCTTTCCCTCGATTGAAGCTGGTAAGTTATATTATACATACATATATATATATATATATATATATATATATATATATATATATATATATATATATATATATATATATATATATATATATATATATATGTGTGTGTGTGTGTTTTTAATCCTAGTAACGTAAAACCACATACTAAGGTTAACAAAAGGTCTGGGGATGTCTGGGGATGAATTCATTTACCCTACTGTTTGCCATTTGATGTTTACTGCGGTCACAGTACTCTAAAGTGTATTATAGAATGAATTGGCAAGTGGCTGCTGCCCCAAGCTTTTGAAGTGTTTTGGATAATAAATGGGAATTCTGATTGAAGGAGCTTGATGTGTAGCAGGTATAAGGGCAGAAATTGCCCGGAAAAAAGTAATAATTTCACTTGACCTTGTAAGTAAGGTTACTGACCGTCTTTATTTACCATTAAATTTTGTTTCTGTTTAAAAAAGCTTAAAATCTGACCTCTGTGCAGTCAAAATTGTATTCATGACACTTGTAATTGTAGGTACATTGCTGATTACCTATAAGTATCTGAGGCATCATCTCTATCAAAGTTGTTTTCACAGCTGTGTTTTTGTATGTATGGCCTAAAACATTTTTTTAATTCAGTTTTGGGTTTGCAGTGGAAGGCTGGCATGCTGTTTCTACCATTCAGTCTGTAATTTTAGACAGCAGGGCATGTGTAAAGTTAAATTATCTTTAAATTATGCTTTAAAAGAACAATACCTTTGGAGTTAAAAATAGCATACTGTATTTTAATAAGTGGGAGTGTGAGACCTAAAATCTTTAATTTCAGACCTTCAGTAAATCAAATTTATTAACTGGAAATAGTGATCTTTTGAATGCTACAAGTGAAGTAAATGATAGTTCCATGTGTTTCATTATATTTTGTTGAATATTTGCTTTTTAATAGCATTAATGCATTCTGTTTGGTTGGGTTCTAAGCCTGGTGGACAGTTTATGTCTGTAGTACTTTGCCAAGAGGGTGTAAAGTGAATGCACACTGAATTAAACTTTTTGAGAGAAAATAAAATGATAATTTGTTAATGTCATAGAAATGGAAAAATATAACCTCTATCTTAAATAAATGTAAGTAGAAACCAAATAAAGGTGAAAATGTACAGTTTTTACTTAACATGCAGAGATGGACGGAAAAATGTAGACCTTTTTCCAGCAGTTGAGTAAAGCAGCTATACGCAAACATATTTTATGTGTAGATAAGAAATGTCCTTATGTGAACTCTTTCAGTCTACATGACTGAGTTTGGGAAAAAGACTCATTTTAAAGCATGAAGACTGGCAGTGTTGAGGAGGACAGAACATTTTTCCTTCGTTCCTCCCCTACAGAGGAATGAATGTTTCTGTGTTCAGTTCCTCCCAAGCCAGACATGGTACAAACTTGGAACATCTGTTCGGAAGAAAAAGGCTGAACATTAATAGTGTAATGTCCCTTAAATCTTCATAAAGCAGAATGGGGGACAGCAACTGTCATCCCTCTGCACAAAGGTGGAGCATCCACTGACCCAGGTAATTATAGGCCTATTAGCCTAACTAGCCTGATCTGCCAGGACATGGAATGCGTTATCATGTACCTTATAAACAAGGACATTGGCAACCTACAAACACTTGATCCCACACAGTTTGGTTTTGTCAAAGGGAGATCATGCCTTTTAAACTTGGTCACCTTCTTCGAAACAGTCACCAAAGCCATGAGGCAAGACAGTGCACACCGCCTACCTTGACCTAGCCAAAGCCTTCAACACTATTCCCAACTTGGGCATAATAGATAAACTCTCCCAGCTAGGCATTAACACATATGTTACCAGATGGGTAGGTAACTGGCTCACTGATAGAACCCACTCAGTCAAAATAAGGGAAGCCACCGTAGTAGACCAGTAACAAGTGGCATGCCCCAAGGATCGGTCTTGGGGCCTCTACTGTTTGGGATATACTTTTCTGAGGTGCAAGCCAAAACCAGTGGTCTGTGGCTGACCAAGTTTGCAGACAACTGTAAGCTGGTCACAGTCATAAATTCCCCTAGTGATGTGAACATCCTCCAAGAGGGTCTTAACCAAACTAATGACTGGTGCCAGAAGCATGGCCTCAAACTGAATGCCAAGAAATGCATCATTATCCCCTTTGAGGAAAATGGTGTCCCCACTAATTATCACATTAATAACAATGTACTAAGCACATAATCACTCATGAGGGACTTGGGCATCCAGGTTGATAGCAACCTGACTTTTAACCACCATGTTGCCTCCATTGTATGGAAGGCTTTCTACATGGCCCACCTCATAAGTAAGGGTATTTCATCCAGGAACAAAAAGGTCATAACATCCCTGTACTCCTCCTTATCAGACCCATTACCGAGTACATTGCTCCCTTCGGCATGTACCTTGCCAAGCACATGCAGCAGTTGGAGAGACCACAGAGGTTCCTGACCAGGAAAACCCAGGGTCTCAAACACCTATCCTATACAGATAGGCTAAATGCCCTGTCCCTCTACTCAGTCTCATACAGACTGCTCAAAGGTGACCTGTGTCTGGCAAACAAGGCTGTCTCAGACTCAGCCTTGATGGAGTTGCTGCATATCCGTAAGTCAAACACCACTCGCAAAACCTGCATGCAAGGTCTCAACCTGGTCTGTGACATTAATAGAACTTTTTGGCAGGATAGATTTGTGTTCCAACGACTCCCCCATCTGTGGAATAGACTTCCTCTAACTGTCAAGCAGAGTACCTCACTAGCCCTCTTTAAGAGGAACCTGGACGACTTGATGAGAAACAGAAACTATACCCCTGGGATCCCACCCATGTCCCTGCTGGACAGGAAAAACAGGTGCTGACTTTGTGAGAACATGGGTGAAATTCTTGGCTAGGCTTATAAGGGCCTCCGGGCCAATAGCCTAGTATTATCCTATGAACTTAAGAACCTGTGTAGATTGCCTTATTCATGGAAGCACTTTCTTTCCAAAGTACTTTGGTAATAGGCTACTGGCCCATTAGTACTGGTAATGCCTGATGCTACAGCCATGACTGACTACTGCCCTTTTCCATATCTGTCCCTGACAGAGGTTGGAGAAATAGCTGCATGCCTACTAAGCGACATGAATATGGGGTTGACACTAGGCTATGCCCTTGTGTCAGTACGTATCCCCACAGGGAGAAAACAGCTTGGGAAGTTTTGTTTTAATTATGCTTTTCCAGCAGACCCATATTAAAGGTAGTAAATGGAGATGCATGGTGAGGTGCAGGTGTAAAATGGGTAAAAAGTGATGGTGGAGCCAGAATGCTACCTAAGGGAAGTATGAAACATAGAATTTGTATGACAGGGTAAAGGGAAAAAGCATCTGGTATGCACACATTTTCATAGACAGGATTAGGTTTAGGCACTATGGGGATTGAGAAATGTGACTGAAGACAAACAGGGATGGATACTGTTGCAGTATAGGGTATGAAAGCTGTGATGTCCCCACTCTGGGCCAGTAATCAAGGAGCCTGAATCCTCGCCATGGCCAATGGAGAGGGGCGTTCACATAGAACAAAAATGGATACACCCAGTATTTCCAGATGCAGCTCTCTGCATCAAGCACAATTTCCTTTAAGAGCACACAGGGAACACACTTAGTCCGGGGACTGGATTTCTCTATCTGTCTCATACAGGTCCAGAATAAAACTGCCTGTTGTCATAGCTATGGAGATAAGACCTCAGCAAAGTTTCCAAGCCAAGTTCTCCACCACTCTCTCTGTGAAACCAGTGCTTCATGCCCCTCCTCCAAGGAGCTGACACACACACACTCTTTAAGATTTAATTTTCACACACAAACCTGGAAAGGCTGGCATAGATTTATTAGCTATGCTCCCTTCTGCCCAGAGTATAAGGCAGTTACACTGCCACCAGACACTCCAAAGCCAGTTACTCTAAGGCTCTTGCAAGGGTACCAAATTATACTGAGTAAAATTAATATTAATACAAATGGCAATGTTGACCAAACAGCAATGATTTCAGGAGTAGCCACAGTATCAACAAATAAATATATGAACTCTCAATTCTCTAAAGGACCAGCCACAATGAAAAGTTTCAATATATTTAATAATGAATAACAAAAAATGTAAAAATACTAGATATCTGTTTACAATAAACACCAGAGTTTCAATCACATGAAATACTAAAATAACACAGACAAATAGATTCACACAGATACAGAAAAACAGTATTTAACTAATCTCACTATATTTTCCTGACTGATTTAAAAAATTGCTATTCCCTGGTTCACTTACTAAAAGAGCAAGGCAAGATGAAGTAGGTGAGGGGTCCTTCTCAAAAACTGACTGCAATGAAACTTCAGTCTTACCTAGTATTAAAATATCATTTTAAGTGAAGGATTACAGAATGACATCACATACATCTGGTCATTTGACTTCTTGTTCCCATGCTACCACCCCCCCTTGACTAGACGATGTCAGGATTTAGCACATATGTGTTAGTAATACACACACAGAGCCTTGCTAAGATCTGCTGCAGCTCCTGGAAGTCATAAAACAATTTCAAACCTCCACCCTTCCAGAGTAGCAATTAGTTCACCCCAAAGACAAGAAAGCTTCCTAGTACAGACTTTTTGTCTCTGGTAACACTGAGAACTGTAAGATGCAATCTTTATGGCCTAAGCCATGTAATTTAATTTCAAACTGTTTTCAAAGTTAGATGGATTGAAATTAATCTGTTCTCTTCCAGTATCCTCTGTCAAAACATATGTATTTAAAAGTTGCAATAATATATGTATATTTATTTTTCTGTCCAGCAGGGCACACGGTTGGTACATTTTTAACACAAGCAGCTTTACAAATACATTTTTCAAAACAAGCATCTGTACAAATCAGTTTGATATACAAATGGCATATAATTCTTTACAAAATTCCAGTTAGTTGTGCTGGCATATCTTACACATCCACTGGTGTGCTTCTCCTGGCATAGCTGGCAATACCTCACATCATCAGAAAAGCTATTAGCTATTTCAGTGCATTAGCATTTCCTTATGCCATTTTTATACTACACTGCAGTTGTGAATGATGTTATAAAAGCGCAAGGAGTGTTGTTGGGATCTTAGGACCAGTCCTAGACTGAACAGTGCTGCTAAAAACACTGGGTACGCTAGGATGATATATGGGCAAAATGCTTGAAATGTGTAGTAAATACAAATACACAAGCCAATGCAAAATGTATATGTTAGGTCATAGCTTAATAAGGGCATTTATTGTCCTGCAACTTACTTGTCTGACATTAATAAAATAAAATAAATAGAGTTAAGAATGTTAAAAGTTTGATGTTTAAATAGTAAGAGCTTGTGTCTTTGTAAAGCAACTGTTTCTCTTTAGAACAGGTTCAAGGCTGACCTCTGTGTAGTTGGTAATGTATTCATGGCAAACATGTTTTGGGTGTAGATAACATACTACTGAACAATCAACAAAATTCTCCAAGAGGCTGTGCATATTGGATCAAATTATCTTTCAAAGGGAAGAGGTTGAGGTGGTGAAATGAGCTGTGGTGAAATCCAGGAATGTGTGTAGAAATGTGTGTTACTCACTCACATTTTCAGGATTGCTGCCACTGTGTCATTTACACTACCATAACAGGGAAGAAACTGAGAACTTAATAAGTGGCTAAGAAAATAATGCTGAGAGGAAAAAGTATGGATAGGTCTGTCAGTGGGAAACATGTAGAATCAAGGGGCACTTGTCACTGGCCATCTTCATCTTTGTAATAGTAAGAAACAGACACTGAAGGCAGGATGATAAAAGTATATGTAGAAAAGGCTTCATTTAAAATAATAATTCTATGTATTACCCAACTACACCTACTAGATAAACTGTCCCTTTTCAAGAGCGACCTGGAAACAATGTCTGGTTAGAGACTTACTCAAGGTAACATAGTAGGTAAACGAGGGCTGAGGGAATTAAATCCTGTACTGCAGGAAGTATAGGCTGCTACCTTAACTGCTGCACCAACTACCTGACTGAGCTAGATGGACTAATACAGAGAAGATAGCAGAACAGAGAGGGACAGGAGTGGACCTTTTATACCACATAGAGTTAAGATCCTAAAGAATAAGTGAATCAGCTGCATTTTGTTTTAGAGGCATCATTAACTCAGTAAATAATATAATACATACCAAACACCATCTTCTGTTCAGTGGTCATGGAGGATAGGATTTGGAGTGTATTATTACTAATGTCTAAGGAAGCAAAAACACATTAATGTAACAATTTTATATCCTGCCATGATCAATCCAGATAGTGTGGGTAGGCAAAGAGCACGTGGATGAAATGGCATATTGAAAAAGGGAGGGAAAAGTTGCAGTATACCTGCAGAGAAAGATATTTTAGGATATCTAAGATACTGGCCCCAAAACAAAGGAATTCACAGGAGAATCTGAGTGCTAGTTGCAGAATATAGGCTTCCTGAATGCAGAAAACTTGATATCAAAAGACTTGATAGTAGAATAAGGAGAAGGGAAAAAAGGTGAAAAGTAATAATAATGAAGACCATGATCATTGCATCACTAAAGATGGAAATGCACAGAAGGATAAGTCATTAGAGACCCTTGGAGAGATAGGGATTTACTGAAGGTGAAGAGCTCAATAGGAGAATATTCTGGTCCTTTTATGAAGCTGGTAGTATTCATAACATAATATGGTTTGTGATTCGGTAAACAGGAGTTGGTGAGGGAAAGCTGATATTCTGGACTTTAGAAGGATAAATTCTAATTTGTCAGGCAAGAAAGATTGAAGCAGTATAGAAGGGTAGAAGAAGATGGCAAGTGTCAAGTTATTGTGAGGATGTGCACAACAGAAAGGTATGAAAGAGCAAATCCTCATCAGGAGGATGAGGAACATGTACATTGGCCCTAGGTAATGGTCACTGTTACCATGACAGTAACCGCTGTGCAGAAAACTGAGAAAAAGGGAGATGATGATAATGCCAATGCACTTGTCATTATAATTTTGATTTTGCAATATGTATTTTGGTGAAGTAAGCTTACATACAAACTGTAATTACTGTTTCACTGAAATAAATGTGCATAAATGTGACCATTATTATATTTTTCCCCTGGCAGGGCATGCCATATACTCTAGATAGGCAATGGGGATGGGGTCTGTCTGTGGATTAAATGACTGATCCTCCTGTTTCCTGTTGTAATTCTGACTTTGCAGGACTAATGTGTATTTGAGTGCAGCAAGCTGGAACTAGGATTCATGTCAACTCATCAAAGATAATTTCAATAAATGGAAAAAAACTAGAAACCATTCATTGAATTCCTGTCACAGAGACTCCCCATGCTTTGGAACAAAATTCCTAACTACATTAGGCAGAGCCCCTCACTAACACTCTACAAGAGAAACCTTGACAAGTGGATGGGTAACAGAAAATACACCCCTGGGATCACTTCATTGTCTCTGCTTGCCAGAGGCTCAGTTAATTAATCAATAGGGTGGCAAAAGCCGACACACTCTGGCTAGGCTAATAAATGCCCTTGGGCAGATAGCCTAGTACCTACCTATGATCCTATGAACCTATGAACCTTGACGAACAACTCAACAATATTTTTGTGGGAGCAAGCCCCCCCCCTGCACTCCCCATGTGGAAGGACACCCCTCACAGTCTTATATAGATACCAACTCCAAGACTGCACAACAGTGGAGAAAGAAGCAAATTCTACTGTTATCAAATGTAATTTTTGTGAATAGCAGTTGCTGTTTTTGCATTTGCCAAAATTATGTTTGATCACATGACATGTTTCATACCTCTCAACTGCCCAGATTTTTGCAGAATGTACAGATTTCTACTTCAGACTTTTCATCTGCTTCTCTTAAAACTGTGGTTTTATGGCAAATCATTGAGGACTGAAGTCAGAAAATAACGGCAGACATATGAGTTTTAGACTTCATGTCCCTAGGAAAATTCCTGCTAATACAAAACCTGTATGTTTTTAAGAGCAATATTTAAAAAGTGTCCCTATTTTTGGGCCTTTGTCCCTCATTATTTGGGGCTTTGCCCAGACTTCTTGCTCTAAAAGGTTAAGAGATATGCATGCTGCCTGGAATTATTGCTTCTGTGAAACAACAATAAATTAATTTAATATATTTTTTTATCCTGGTAATATCAAACCAGATACTTTAAGTAGACAATGGGTATGGGGGCTGTTTGTAGATGAAAGTATCGGCCCTGGTCTTTGCTGTTGTAATTCTAACTTTGCAGGATTAATGTGTATTTGGGTGAAACAAGCTGAAATATAGTCTGTAATTACATTTACTGTGTCACAAAACTACATTACTGCAGCCATTATTTTCTATGGCTTTCTTTTGCCAGGTTCAAACTGGATACTATGGGTAGGCAATGGGGTTAGTACTTTCTGTGGATAAAATGACTGAACCATATGTTTGCTGTTGTAATTCTAACTTTGCAGAACTAATGTGTATTTGGGTGATGCAAACTGGAATAAAATATATGATTATTGTTTCTTTGAAACAGAAATAAATTGATGTAACAACTACTATTTTTTTATCCTGGCAAGGTCAAACCTGATAGTTTAGTCAGGTAACATATATAGGGACTGTTTGTGGATGAAATGATTGGCACTAAACAGTAAGAAGACATTTTTTGTGTGTTCTGAGGAAAGCCTTTTATGTGGAGTTATTTACTCAAAAATTATATGTAACATTTATTAATTAATCCGAATGTCTGTGCCTCTAGTTTATATTTGATGTTGCAATAAAATTAATGTCGATTCTGAATTGCATTCCTATATGAAATGCTACACTTGTTACATGTGTTTACACTGCAAATAGCTGAATTGAGTATTGGCTTTTTTTTGTTTGTTTTATAACACAGTTTCTTAACTTGCTGTGTTGTTTTTAATTTATGAACTTCTCTGTTTTCACATAAATTATTATTTATTTAGAAAAGCAAATTGGCAGTTGGCAAAGAGGATTAAGGCTGTGAACTGCTAGCAAGTTATTTTCTGTGGCACAGGGTTTGATACCTTTAGCCTTCATTTGTCTACTGTGTGACTGAGTAAGTTGCTTACTCAGACAATGCTTTAGAGTAATTGGAAATTTGGGCTAGGATCCTGAATGATCATAGGATGATAGGTTCACAGGAAGTTACTAGTCTATTGGCCCTGAGGCCCTTACAAGCCTAGCCAATAGTTTAGACTATGTTCCAACAAGTCAGCACCCGATGCCCCTGTCCAACAGGGACAGAGATGGAATCTCAGGGGTGTATTTTCTGGTCCCCATCCAGTTATCCAGGTTGTGCTTTGAAAGGGTTAATGAGGCACTCTACTTGACGTGGAGAGGGAGTCTATTATACAAAAGGGGAGTCTCTGGGACACAAATCTGTCCTGCCAATAAGTCCTATTGATGTCACAGACCAGGCTGAGATCTGTTTAGGGTAGATGTTTGAGGCCCTGGATTCTCCTGGTGAAGAACCTCTGTGGTCTCTCCAGTTGCTGCTTCTGCTTTGTGGAGTGTATGCTAAGAGGGGTATTGCACTCAATAATGGGTCTTATAAGGGAAGAATACAGGGATATTATGATCACCTTGTCCCTGGCTGAGATACCCTTACTAATGAGGTGGGCCATGTAGAAAGCTTTCTATACAATGGAGGCAATATGGTGGTCAAAAGTCAGTTTGCTATCATCCAGGGTGCCCAAGTCCCTCATGACTGATTGCATGGTTAGGACCATATTATCAGTGTGATAATGTGTGGGGTTGTCACTCTCCCCAAAGGGGATGAGATGCATTTTTTGGCATTCAGTTTGAGGCCATGTTTCTGGCACCAGTTATTTGTTTGGGTGAGACCCTCTTGGAGGATATCCACATCACTAGGGGAATTGATGACAGCACCCAGCTTGTAGTCATCTGCAGACATGATCAGCCATATCCCACTGGTTTTGGCCTGCACCTCAGAAAAGTATATCCCAAACAGCAGAGGCCCCAAGACCAATCCCTGTGGTACACCACTTGCTATGGGTCTACTGCTTGAGGTGGCCTCCCGTAGTTTGACAAGGTGGGTTCTATACGTGAGCCAGTTTACTACCCATCTGGTAACATATGGATTGATGCCTAGTTGAGAGAGTTTATCTATTATACCTGAGTGGGTATTAGTATTGAAGGCTTTGGCCAGGTCAAGGTAGGTGGTGTGCACCGTCTTCCCCTTATCCATGGGCTTGGTGACTGTCTCAAAGAAATTGACCAGATTTAACAGGCATAACCTCCCCTTGACAAAACCAAACTGTGTGGGATTGAGTGTCTGGAGGTTGCCAATGTCCTTGGAGGTCAATGATAATATGCTGCATAGCGTTGCAGATCAGGCTAGTTAGGCTGATGGGTCTATAATTTCCTGGATCGGTGGATGTGCCACATTTCTGCAAAGGGATGACAGTGGCTTTTCTCCACTCAGCTGGGATGAAGCCAGTACTCAGGCTTTGGTTGAATAGAGTGCCTAATGGTGCTGCAAGTTCCTGCTTGAGTTCATGCAGGATGCAGCCTGGAATGTTATTGGGTCCCATGGACCCTGTATTTTTTGCCTTTGAGAGGACAATGATGACTTGTTCCCTAGAGATAAGAAGAGGGGGGGCATGTACTGGGGATGCCCTGCTTTACTGCTGGGGGGACAAAGGGGTGAAGTTTTCACTGAACCTGTCTGCCAGCAGGTTGGCTATATCTACAGCATTTGTGTATGTGGTGTCCTTGACCACCAGTTCTGAGCAGATCTGGGTGCTTCCCTTGAAGTTTTGAACATATGTGAGGAAGGCCTTATGATTGTCTTTAGTAGATGTGGCAAGTTTGGACTTGAAGTTTGCTTTGGAGGATTTCACTAGTGCTCTTATTTGCTTGTTCAGGCTAAGGAGAGATTGCTTCCAATTAGGCACCTGCTCCTTCTTGGTCCTGGACAGCAATTTTTTTCCTTTTATTATAGAGGTTATTTATTGCAGATGTCCACCAGACAGGTTTATTCTTCCTTGAGGAGGATGAGATCATCCTGTCGGGTATTCCCGATTCTATGCAGCTATATAAATGCTTATATAGTACTTTGGTGTAGGTTTGGATGTATGTGCCAGTTCCTGTAGAGGGGGAGGGGCCTGTGAAGCTGTTCATACCTTCCCTCTGGAGGTTGTAATCAGCTTTGGAGAAGTCTTTTTGCTTGGCCTTAACTGGGGAGGGGGGGCCGGAGGAGATGGTGACTTCAAAAGTGACCACTTAGTGGTCAGATCTTACCAGGGATGATGACACTGTAAGGATGGTGCAGTGGTTACTCATGTTGGTTAATACCAAGTCCAAGATATTTTCACCTCTTGTGGGGGTGTTGAGCAACTGGTCCAAGGCATTTACATTGATGAAATCAAGGAATCTCTGAGCACTTGTGTTTTGGCATGAGTATTTCTTTCAGTCTATGGTTGGATAGTTAAAGTCACCCAGGATCAGGGTAAAGGGTTGAATCTTAATAGATTCGAAGAGGTCCAGATAGGTAGAGTGGGCATCTTGAGTCAAAGTTGGAGGCCTGTAACTAGCTATGATTTGAATAGGGGTCTTGTCAATTGTTATCTGCACCTGGAGTGTTTCCTGTGCATCATACTGTTTGATCAGCCTGGAGGTGTGTATGTCTTTTACATATATTGCAACTCCACCTCCTTTTGCTTTGCTGCCCACAGTTTGGGGTCTGAACGTATGATAGGATGAGTAACCTGGTATGGCTGGGGTGCTCTCCACAGCTTTGAACCAGGTTTCTGTGAATGCACAAATGTCAGCATCTTCCAGGGTTAAGAATGCTTGCAGTTGGTGCAGTTTCATGTTTAAACTTCTAGTATTTAGCAGCATGACCTTTAATTTACATTTTGATGAAATTTTCATGTTGGTAGTTTTGACCTCATGGCACTACCTAAAATAGGCACTATGGGGGAGGCAATAGCCTTTGCCAGGAGCCTGAAGCCCAAGGTAGACAGATGCAGGCCATCTCTGTAAAAGCATTGTGGTTTGTCAATCATGTCATCCCAGGCTGTCAGGTACTGGATCCACTTAGAATGACACCAGTAACTAAGCCAGTTGTTAAAGTCAATCATTTTCTGTTTGTAAAGAGGCATCATTCTAGATGATAGTAGAATGATACTTAAGGCTAGGAACATACCTGCCTGGGACACATATTCAGCAGGCTCGATCGTGTGTCTCTTCATATAGTCCAGGGAGGTGCATCTCAAGTCATTCACACCAACATGCACTATGACAGAGTTATAACATTACCTGTTGAGAGACTTGAGTGCATGGGTGATATGGTGGATTCTGGCACCCGACAAACAACTAACTGTGACTTTCTCCTTATCCAGCCTGGTGAAGGGCACATCTGTGTGTCTCACAATGGAGTCACCTCTAACTAATATGTTGGGTTTATGTTTAGGCCTTAGTGGCTGTGAGACACAGGATTGTGGACTATGTGTGGTGTGTAGTGTGGTAGGCAGTGGAGTTCATGTGCATTTTTGCCTCTGAGGTCTTTTTTATTTAAGTATGTTTGTGTTGAGGACCTCCACATATGTGGGGATATGTTGTGAAGGTGTGGGTGGTGTTTGAGGTGGGTTGTTTGTGTTGAAAACCTTCCCAGTGCCAGGTGTACTCGGTTGTGGGGGAGAAAGCAATGACACCAGTGCTTGATGTAGTTGCATCTCTCACAAATTGTGTTCCTAGGTGGTAGTAGTAGAGGATTGTCTGTGTACATGAGGCAGTTGCTACACTGTCTCAGGATGCTCATATCAACTAGACTGGCAGTAGAAAATGTAGGAAATTATCCATCCATATTTGTCAGAACTGTCATCCTGACTGCATAACTAGTAGCTACCTAAAAATTACATGCATTTATATGGTACTTGCTTTGGTGATATCACTCTCATTGGGACTCTTTTCTGGGTTATCATAATGCATATGCAGGCTACGCCAGTATGGAAGGTGACTGTGACCTAACATGGGTAACCAATCAGACCATCCAGACATGTTTTGAAACAATTGGTACTGTCTATAAATTTCATATGTGCTGGACATTGTTACCTGCCTCCATCACCACAGTCACACCACAGTGATGTGCAATGGAATGCATTCAGCCCCTCCCCTGCTAATATTATTTCCAGTCTGTGTCCCCCCATCTGCAAAGTTCTGGATCTGCCACTGAGAACAGAGTACAGTGATAGGTAAATGCAATGGCCCGAGATATCAGGTTTGTACAGGGTAGGGGGGGGGGTCCAGCACTGGTAGCCTTGCTGAATCTTCTAAAACAGTAGTAGGAATCTTTTTCAGGAAAATTTTGCAATGAGAGGTTCTTGGCGTGTGACAAGGAAGACTTTTGGGACTTTGCAATGAATCATTCACTGCAAGCTAATCTCTGTTTATGCACAATATATGGCCTAAACATGCTCCACCTTCACTTCTTTGCCATCTTCTTGTAAGGCATGAGTGATTTCAGTACATATAATAGCTAACTCATAACTCTGGAAGACTTCAACATTTCTTTGCATTTAGTTTTAAATAGGCTCAGCCTGAGCTCTGAGAGGCATGTTAAAGCACAAGCTTTGGTTAATGCTTTGATCCTGGAGCAACATTTGACTGATATTTGTAGAGAAGCCTAGCAAAGTGATCTGTGCTATACTTTCTTGACACTAACACCATGCTCTGGGAGTAGTACTGACCCCATCTTAATCTGATCTAACTTAGCCAATGCCAGTGTAGGCACCAAGACACTTATATGCCCCATATCAGATCATTTAGAAGTTTGTCTTTATTTTGAGATGGTGCAAGAAGGCTTTCACATAGCCAAAGGGTGGAATATGGGTCCATTAATGCTTAGTGATCCATTGTCTGTGGAGTATATCTCATGGGAAGTCAAAAACTATATTTACCTTAATCCAGATAGTTCTCTGCCAATACAGACATGGTGGGAACCTTTTAAACAAATAGGAAACTATCAAAAACCATTACAAACAGAGCATCTATGTATTTAAAACATGCAGATTTTCTGTTGCAGGCCTTAGGGGGATTGCCCGAGAGAGCTATTAGTTTACAGGTTAATATGATGGCAAAGAAAGATGAGCATTTGTTGCTTAAATGAAAAAAGGTAGAGCCACTACAGACCCATCAGCTATAAGCAAGATATGCCACCATTTCTACTATTCCATAAATAGCAAGTCACACCCTAATAACATTCTGGATTTTCCTCCAAGGATTTTAATGTTTCTGAGGGTTTTATATATCCTATCCATTCCACTGGGTAAAATGGCAAGGTTAACAACTAGAGTCTTTTCTAGTGAAGTTATTACTGCCATAGCTGGTATGGCAACTGGTAGACTGCTTAGTCCTGGTAGTGTAAGCATGTTGGGGGTACAGTCTATTAAAACAGCAAATAATCCCTAGCCTAATGGCACCATGTAACCAAGCCCAAGTTATGGGGTTTTCTCTCACTCGTTAAAAGAATCTAGGCTAGTGATGTTCCCAAACCCCAGCAAGGACCCCCTTGCTAGCAGACCCATCTTGTTAATGAATCCAGAGGCAAAGGTTTCTTGCTACCAGAATGATGAACTTCATACCTTTCAACCTTTTAGCACAAGAAATCTGGACAAAGTCTAATATAATGGAGTTCAAATGCTCAAAATTAGAGACAGCTTTTAAGTATTGCTCTTATAAACTTACAATGTTTTTAGAATAACATGATTTGTGCTAGCATGCATTTTCTGAAGCATGTGAAATCTGAAACTCAAATGTATGCCATTATTTAATGATTTCAATCTTCAGTTATTTGTTAGAAAAACACAAATTTTATGAGGAGCAAACCAAAAATATAAGGCAAAAAATCTGATCATTCTGCAAAAATCTGGATAGCTGAGAGCTATGAGTAGTGATCAAGTTAAGTCACCTGTCACAAACTGGCTTTGTCAAAAGCTGTTCCAGCACACATCACATGCGTGCATTATTGCTATACATGTAAGCTCTGCAGAAATTTGCACTGTCAGCAGCAAATGTTGTAAGTAATTGCTATGTTATATTGTTAATTGCTATGTAATCCAATGTAACTACTGTCTGTTTATTTTAACCTTGGCACTTTTCTCCCCGGGCCTCCGCTGAAAATGGACCTACATCCAGTCGGACACTCCCGGTCAACAAATGTAAATAAATAAATAAATAAATAACTGTTTTCATTGATGAAAATGCATTTTAGCCTGTAAAGCGTGCATTCATTTGACTGGTGTTAGAAGTATTTGGTTTACTAGAACCTTTACAAGTCTGGGTCACCATAATGTAGAGGTGACATTAGGAAAAGGAGTGTTAAGTACTAGTACAGAATTCTAACCCACTAGTAACAGTTGGAGGTTGCATGTATGTTGCAACAATGTATTTCATGATTTGATGGCCCTGACTCTACAGTAATATGTTTTCACTAAAGAAGATTGATGCAGTAAATGAAAGATCTCCCAGACTGTTAATTCACCAGTTTCATTTGATATTTAGGGGCCTTACAGGAAAATAGGAAAGGACTGTGTGAAGGGAGAACCCATGAGAAGGATGTCATGAGGTCACTGCAGATGAGGGTCATATATTTTGGAAATGTAAGTATGGTAAGCTGGTCTGGATCAAAGCAGCTGTTTTAGTGAGTGATCCTGTTAGGGCTTCTACACAGCATTAAAGCCAGATACTACTTCCTTTGGGTAGTGGGTGTTGTGTAGAAGTTGGACTAGTGGTTGCTACGAGGATCTCTCAAATGAGCATTAGAACACAATTATGCATAAACTCTGTTAAGCACTAGTCTAGCTGCCCTTGGGGATCATTTTTTTATAGCATAGTCAATTTCTTTGGTGAGAACTAAAACCTGTAACTCTTTTCTATAAGGAAAATATCTTAAGGACTGCCATCCCCCAACTACTTAAACGGAGGGGGAAAGATTCAAACCCCACACAGTTCACAAAGGAAACAGCAGCTTAACCAACTACACTAATTCATGAGTTATTGATTTAAGCATCCACAGACTTTACCTTAGGCTCGTCTGATGTTGCTTCTCAAAAATGTGCTAATATGTTGACAGCTGACTTTATGAATCAGGAAGGCTATAAAACTGTGTCACAAGCCCCTGTATTAAAGGATGAACTGGCTAGCCTTTGGATCAAAGTATGTATCTATAAATAAGTTGATGTTTTCTAATGTATGACAATGGTGACAGGGGTGCCGGAAGTTGCTGAAGACTGCAGGGGTGGAAGGCAAAAGGGGCACTCTAATAGGGCAGTTTTTAGCTACTACCATAACAGAAGCATATTCATGGCTACCATAACAGAAGCATATCCATGACACAAAATGTATATAGTGTAAATATGAGTTACATTTGGAATGACTGCACAGAAATTTCATAGACAAATATAAATGAAGCTAAAGTGGAACCTGCATGGTAGCCAAAATATTCAAAGGTTAGACAGGAAAGTGCAGCATTTCTGTAACACACTGTTGCCACACAGAGATCAACCACCACAGAAGAGTGGTGGGAAGCTGTTACACACTGCACTGAGACTGTTAAACATGCTTCAGTCCGACTTTAGAAAAAAAGTCTAAATGCAGTGTTTACCAGCTTCCCACTTCTCTTTTATAATGAGGATTACTTACTATTAATTCTCTACTATGTGACTACAGCTTAGTAGTAGTAAGAGGTACATACTAAAAGCTTGTTAAGAACCTTTCCAATGTCGCAATGGTGCTTAACAAGCATGCTTTTCCCCCAAATTCAGAACATAATCACAGTGATCCATACATTGTAAGTCATTATCTTTCAAAATAAGGCATACAGTGCAACACAGAGCATCTAGACCCAAACTCAGTGGAGTTTGACACAGGCTTATTGAGGGTTCTGCCCTGGGCTCACTTGTTCTACAACACAGGTGTGCAAAGAAGGTTGTTATAGCTTGTGTTTGTGGGTGGTAGGGGCTGGGAACAGTGAGATTATTATTTCTTAAATTCTTCTCACAATCAAACCTGAGTGCTGTGCACAGAAGGTCACAATGACTTGTTTGGGACTGAGGAAAGTGTGGTCATTATTTTTTTAATTTTCCTCACAATTAAACATCAGAGGTATGCATAGAAGGTCACTCTGGCTTTTGTGGGGCTGTGATATTGTGGTTATTAATTCTTTAACTTTTTGTACAATCATAGGGGGTGTAAAAGGGTGTGTAGGGGCAGTGTACTGTCAGGGGCAACTGACAGGAATACATAGCTGTGATATTTTTTTCCCTTTTCTCATAGTCACATATCAGAAGCATATATTTATGTGGCTAACTTTGGGAGGTAAGGGTTAGGTAGCATATTGTGAATATACATCTGTAATCAACAAGTTAAAATATGTTACAATATTCTGGTTGTCAGATGGATAGAAAGATAGTAGATGTCTTTTAGGGATGGAGGTGAAGAGGCAAGCTGTATGATGTGTGACAGCAGCAACTGGAAATATATGACTGAGACTATTTATTCATTCACTTTCATCCCAATCTGGCATCAGAGGGAATAGATAAAAGGTGACTATCATTTTTTTTGCAAAGAGATAGAAACTATTCTAAGATATGATTCATGTATCTTTGCAAGCATTTATCTTCTCAGTTTATTGGAACTACGCTTTTGTCAAATTTGATCATTAAGCATTGGGCACAACTTATTTCATCCTTGAAAGAAAAAAAATAAGAATGATTTTCTTTAGTTAGTCATGATTTTTGTCCAGGTCATAATTGTGACAAAAGGCTGGGGAAAAACTATAAACTGTACCTCAAAGCATCTAGAATCTCATGGCTTCTAAGGCCCAAGTAGCAGCCTCCAAACTATCAGCTTAATTCTGTTACTTTCTCCACAGTTATTACACTGCAGTCTTGGAGATTTAGGGAGTCATGAGAGGATGCAGGAAGAGAATGAAGAGTAAGAATGAATTCCTTTCTTTAGCCAACATTTTCATTTAGGCCATTTTTGTCTCAAAGTGTTTGATAAAAAGCTTAAAATTCGGCTCAGGACATCTTAAACCTAATAGCTTGTGGACTTAGGCTCCTTGCTTAATTTGATTATTTCTTCCTCATTTATTATGGTGTAATCATGGGCAGTTAGACTATATTGAAACAATGCAGGAAAAATTTGAAGAGCACAACAAAGTATGAAAAAACAAAAAAATGTAATCTAAATGGTGTGATAAGGCCAGGATGAATTGAAAGTAGAGGGCACACTGTGGGGACAGTGGATAGAATGGGGCCCATTGAAAGTAGGGGGCACACTGTGGGGGCAGTGGACAGAATGGGGCCCATGGAGTCCTTTTCCAAGGGTTTCATTTTATGAAAAAACAGAGTCAAAATAGTCAGTACTACCAGGGATTGCCCCATTTAAGTACATCACACAGCTTATCAACAAAGTTGGTTACTCTCCATAAAGCATTTCATAATACTGTAACACCTGGATAAGAAAAAAGAATGCAAGATGCTTGGTTTTGTCAGATTTCTGGTATACAACAATCCATTTGATTGTGTCTTTATTTATTGCTATGTATCATATACCTGGTTGCATAATAGTGCTAACTATACCTTTGCAAACACTGTTCAACCTGTTTACCTTAAGTTTAGCTATTGGCTTTATCTCTGACAAGTAGCACACTACAGTGATGATGCTGCTTGATAAGGGTGACCCTACAACTGATCTGGGTAGTCAAAATCCAGTCAGCCTTAAAAAGCCTCATCTGTGAAACCATGGGGTGTATCATAACTAACCTCATAAACTGTAATGTTTGACGTGACCACGAATGGTAGAGCCTGTCTAGCCAATCTGAAAAACTTCTTCAGAAGAGTGACAGAGGATATAGATAGTGGCCATGATGATCTAGTTTGACCTGATGAGCATCTTCAGCACTATTCCCCATGTTGGCATCATACAAATTCTAATTGCTTTAAAAAAATCAACCCATATGTGGTTAGCCAGATAACAAACTGGCTGAAAGACATAGCCCATACAGTGCAAGTAGCAGATGTCTCATCAGTAAGTATGAAAATGACCAGTAGTGTCTCTCAGGGTTCAGTGCTGGGACCTCTTGTTTCTGGTATTTACTTCTCAGATCTCCAAGTGGAGATCCATGACCTCTGGCACTTAAAATTTGCAGATGATTGCAAACTAGACATTGTTATTAAGTCACCCTACAATACCCAAACTCCCCTGAATGAACTCTCCCAAGAAAACCCTTGGTTTACTAAAAGTGAGCTCAAAGTAAATGCTAAAAAGTGTAGTGTCACATTTGATACACAAACCTCCACTCATCGTATTGTATATCCCACGCACAACTACAAAATGAAAATATTGTCAGGGATATAGAAATTTGGAAAGATAGCTTCCTGTCTTTTAACCATCATGTGACAACAGTTGTCAGAAAATCCTTTCATTTAGCCCACCTAGTTGCCAAGGGAATATCATCACAGTCTTAAGAGGTAATCATTCCCTTATAGTCAGCATCAATCAGGCTAAGTATCAAGTACAACACCCCCCTTTGAACAATTAAAAAGACCCTAAAGGCTCCTAAGAAAAAAAAGCACAGGCCTAAAGTCCCTGTGCTATCAAGGGAGGCAAGAAACTATCTCTCTCTCTCTCTCTCTCTTTATTCAATGTCTTACAGACTTCTGAGGGGAGACCTGTCTTGCTTACTGCACCATTAGAGACCTAGTTTCCCTGGACCTTCTGTTTCTCCACAAGTCCAATATCTTCACCAATATTTGAACCAAGGACCTAAATCTTCACAAACATATAAATATAGTACAATGGATAAGCATGCTTATAAGGCAGCGACCCCAATCCTTTGTAATATACTTCCCCTACATGTTAAGCAGTGTGATTCACTATCTTACTTTAAGTATAAACTAGTTACTGGATGGGTATCCACAAATTTACTCTGGGTTTACTGGTATGGCCTTGCTGGAAAAAGGAGGTGCTGCCTGAGGGAGGTACTAGCAAGGGATGAATGGTCTTAAGATAAGTTGGTTGGCCTTGAAATATGTATGACTCTAAACTGTACTTATGGCGTATTCTCATAACTTGTTAAGGACATTTCTGCCCACATACTCATAATGACTCTGAACAACATAACATGGGTGTTAGAGAATGAATGAATGAAAGAAAGGATGAATGAATGAATGAATAAATACAACAAAATTATTACTACATTATAAGTCAGTCTAACTCCAATGAACTTCACCTCTGTGGAAAATTCTGCATAAAACAGGCAATTAGATAGGAGAGTGAAAGCGTATCCTGGTACTCAGTGGGTGAAAGGCAAAAACACTCAGTCTGTATCAACTTATGGAAATTAAACTTTATTTGTAAAACATACATCTTAACTGTATGAGTATGAAGTATGTACGTGATTTCAATGCCATATTTTATTTTTGTAAAATGTTGTCTTTACTGCTATTGATCCTGAGTTGAGTCTGAAGAGGGTCAGTAGAGGAGCTCACATACCTGGTAAACAAACAGCAATCAGTCAATAAACAAATAAACTGTCCAGAATTTTGTAAAACATACCTGATTGTACCTCCGATTTTGCCTTATCCATCATAACATATTTGATTTTCTAGTCAATCACTCAGGATCATAACTATCAACTCTCCTAAATTTTGCAGAACATCCAAGTTACTGCCTTATGTTTTAGGTCTGTTCTTCATAGCATCTGGCATACCATTGAGGAGCTAAACCACTGCAGGATATGAAGTTTAAGACTCAAATGTTTCATCATTTATTGAGCTCATTAAATAATGAAATATTTGAGCCTGAGACTCCATATCCTTCAGAAAATGAATGCTAATCCAAAACCTGTTATTCTAGCTGCTTTCTAAATTTATAAGAGCAATGTTAAAACTCTCTTCATGATTGTGGCAATTTATCCCCAATTATTTTTGACTTTGTTCATTTTTCTTAGGCAAAAGGTGAGAGGAATTCAAAGGATTACAGTCAGTCACCATTACCAAACATTAAAGTTTCTAACTTTATTGTTCAGAAAATGTATGTTGATGAGAAACCTGTTCTGTTAAAATTTTTAATTAATAAGTAATAATTAAAAATTTCCTTAGTTTTGAGCCTTTATTCTGCTATTATTTTTGGCTTTCTCAAAAACTTTTGATGAAAGACGTTGATTGGTATGTCTTAGAAATACTCATTTCCAAGGTAACTGGGAGATTGGACAGCAAGAAAATATAATTTATTACTCAAATTGTCATTCTTTCAGTTGCCTGAGCTTCCAGTTTCCTTGGAAATGTCAATGTAAATAATTTCATGTAATTGCTACCCTGGCAGCGTTTTCAGGGCACATTGGGCAGCTGTTGAAAGTGGGGGGATCCAGCCCCCCACCCCCACTCCACCCTATGGTGATTCAGTTATGCTTGCTTTGCTAGCAGTAAGAATAGCTGGGTAATTACAGACTTTAAATAATGTATTAGGTGGCTGTTAGTAGCCTATCCACATGTGATTAACATCCAAAAAAGCAACGAGGAAGGTACAAACACAGCTGTGCAGAAATTGTTTATTCAAAGTAAGAGCTTTCACGTCTTATTGACCCTTCCTCAGACTTTACAAAAACTGTATCTCAAACTTCCATTTTAAAAACAAGACAAACTATTTGAAACATCCAGTCAGAACAAATCGATTATACAGTAAGAATTTTTTTAAACAGACATGTCCACAACAGCTTTATAAAATATTAGAACCATTAAGATGCAACACAAAGATATTCCCTGGGATTCATGAAGCTTGCACCAGGCACAGGCGGAATAACACCAAATATGGCCATCGAGCGATTCAGGTACAATCCAATTCCACGTGCACTACCGGCGTACACCAGAACTGTGCAGCCCTCGGCATAGGTATGCTAATCACCCCATGTGCAGTGTCGCTCCATGCAAATGAAGGCAGATAGCGATTCATGAAGTGGTGCAGGCATAGCGTAAGCCCACGGAAATGTAAACCAAAAATACAGTTTACATTTTCCCAAACAGAACATCGGAGCTATGGAAGCGGACCAGACTCATGTATTACAAAGTCAACATATGCCAATGGCTAAATACACAGCCAATGGCATAAGAAAAGATGCACAACACCTAAAAAACAACATTTAATGTCATGTTCACAGTAATGCACAGTACAACCACAGGGCATGTGTGCGCAAACAGGAACATAAAGAAAATATATAAAAATGTCATAAAATCGCAATGTAATACAAATCAGGTTTTCACCATAATACGCAATGGTAGGCATGGAACACCACAACCAAGGTGCAAGGGTTGCTAAGGGCCTGCGACAGTGTTTGATGCTGTAATTATGAATTAGTAGTCAATGCCATGCAAATGAGGCAGGTAATGCTGAATCACAAACGTCCCGCTGGATGAAGGATGAATCAAACGATGCAGCGCTATAACACTGAGGAGTGGCTCAGAGGAGATACATAACATCAGCAGAGGGGTGTGCCACCGTAGCATTAAGCACATTGGAGCAATGCAAATCTGGCCTGGCCATTGCTAAGCAAAGCTGCAGGACAGGGGTGGGGAGGAAGGTATAGAATTGTTTAGCTGAGAGCACACATGGTGCCCGAAAGCGCATGTGTACGGGGATGAAAATGTTCCGCAAACAATAGCACAAACAGGAAGGTCAGGGGAAGAAAAGAAGGAAATGCTGAAGTAGGGTAATTGGAGTACTACTGAGCAATTAACACCAATCAAACTCACGGCGGCCATTCGACGGCAGCTGACAAGTCTGCTCGCAGAAACCTGCAAAACAGGACAGGGGAGGCATTGGACTGCAAAGAAAGGAGAGGAGGCATTGGATTGCAAAGATAGGAGATCTGTCATAGCAGAGCAAAGCAAACCGACAGTAGACCGGCAATAGCACACATTACGAAAGATAAGCCAGGTCTAGGGTAGTACAAATGAAAGCAGGCTGCTGGATGCATGCCAGAAAATGGTAGGGGGAACATGCAGAAATGTAAAGGGAAGGTCAAGAGGTAATCCATGGCAGCCAAATGTAATTCAACACCAAAGGCACCATGATAGTAGTTCCGGTAGTAAAACACATAAGATACCCTGTAGCGACGATCGTACATACACACCCTGTGACATCATCGATGTTCACAGCACAATAGTATAAAGTGTGAAAGCACCCTACACACACTTGTGTATTCCCAAACACTGCACAATAGGTGTAAACACACAGGGAACTTTTAAAATGTACATGTTGGGATTTGCCATAGCTGTGATTCATCAGCATGTGTTAGAGACTGACGATGTTGTGGGGGATGATGCCGACAACCACTGTAGGCCCTGGAGGAGGAGAAGAGTGTTCAGACCAAGAGTAATGTACCATGGGCTACATGATCTGGAGATAGTAGAGCATTACAGGGAGGACACAGACATTTTACAGCAAATAGTGGAACTGTGCCAGCCACACCTGAGAACCAGAAACAAAAGAGGGGAACCCATCCCAGTGGACACAAAGGTATGTATAAGCTTGTGAATACTAGCCACAGGTACCTTTCAAAGGCCAACTGGAGATATAATGGGGATCTCACAGGCATCAGCATCCAGGGTACTACACCAGTTTCTGGATGCCTTGTTACCACATGGCAATGAGCATATATACTTCCCCCGAACTCAGGAGGAGTTGGCCAGCAATATGTGTCACTTCCACCGTGTGGCACACTACCCGGAGGTACTGGGTGCGATAGACTGCACGCACATACAAATCAAGTCACCACCCAGTGAGCATGGTAGGCACTACATAAACTGCAAGGGATTCCACTCCATCAACTGCCAGGTCATGTGCAATGCCCAGGGCATTATCATGGATGTGTGTGCTGGCAGCCCTGGAAGCTACCATGACTCCCATATCTGGCATGCCTCACAGCTGTATCAGGTATTTGTCAGGGGGGACATCCCACATGGCCACCTGGTGGGGGATGCTGGCTATGCACTGGAGCTGTGGATGATGACTCCCATCAGAAATGCACACACACCCATGCAAGAACACCATAATGAGGCACACGCACAAACCAGAATCATCATAGAGCGTGTGTTCAGGATGCTGAAATCATGGTTCCAGTGCTTGGACACATCTGGTGGAGCCTTGCAGTACTCTCCAGGCATGTGTGCCCACATCATCATAGTATGTGCCATGCTACATAATATGAACCTGCGGAAACAGCTGCAGCAGGGACAAAAATGGTGAAGGCCCTCATAGCCCACCGCAATTGCCAAGGCCATCACAGGCACAGAGGGATTCAGACCACGAACACACTGTGCCAGCCCCAGTAGGCAGATGGAGGCGTGTCCAATATGCCTACACCTTGGCAAAGAGGGAACGTTTAGCACATACTCTGACAGTGTAGGCACCTACGGACTGACACACCTCTCCACCTGCACACACAGTAAAATGGATAACACACAAACATGACCACCTGTAAATTGTAATGTATAGGTGGCCCTCAAACATTGTACACACAACAGCTATTGGAACACGGAATGTCAACACCTGAACAGTACATGTGCCTATCAGCATATGGTGGTGCTGTGTGTATAGGTTCACAGGTACATCGGTAGGTACATGGCTGATTGTCAGAGGCCATACACCAAACGGGGCAAACAGTGTCCGCTGTCGCCACAACATCGAGTAACCAACTGTTGCTTAGTGGATCAGAGGCAATCGTGGGAGCACATGTGTGTAAGCACTGTTGTGCACACACTCAGCACGGAGTCCCTGCTGCGTTAATGAGGGGCTCCACATAATGTAATCATGGATGTTGTGTCAAGGCATGGGGTGTACCCATGACAGGTATTCGTCACCCCAGCATGCTCCACCTATGATCGTTTGAAGCTGTAGCACAGTATCGTGTGTGGCTCACTGTGATAAACATACCCAATGCCGGAGCACATCCAGTAAACATCACATGGACATACCATTAACTGGACTCATCAATATGTAAACTAACTGAGTTACCCATGTGAGTGCAGTATGGAGTAACAGCCGTAGTATGCTCCACATACAAAATGACATAACACGTGTACAAATCCCAGATGTCCAAGTGTTAAATGCAGTGATCGTCGTGCATGTTCCCAGTCCCATGTCCTGCAAGGGATGTAACGTAATCCTGAAGGCACGAGTAATGCATGTCGGATGCAGGTCATCAGATCATTTTTAGCACATGTTAGCGGGAATATGTGTTGCCCACTGCTGGTAAGTGACATTTAAATATGACTATACGGATATGCACGAAACAGGGCTAAGCTTCTCCGAATATCGCGTAGATCACGGTCAGTGATGTCCAGAACAGGTGAAACCAGCATTATTCACCCCTGTACTAATAGCGCCTGCTCTGAAGGGAAAAACAACCACTGCCAGGAGTAAAACATGCAATCATGTATACAATCACCTAACACTATTGCTAGCCAAGATGTATCTATGGTAGGGTTGCCACCTCTTCAAATGACCAATGTGGGACATATGTCAGATGTCTGCAGGCCGACACATACACCCGGCCTGTATGAAAATCAGAACTTCACTGTTTTGCCTAGATAAAAGCTTATTCTTGTAATGTTTACTTACTTATTCTGTTTCTATAACATATAGGTGGTTCAGATACAGAATAACTGTTTTATGCAACTATTACATAAACTATAGGAAATAGGTATGTCCTAAAATCTCAGGACATTTGCCATGTTTACAGATATTTTGCAGGACACAACTGCCCAAAGAGGGACTGTCCTTCGCAAAGTGGGACAGCTGGTAACCCTAACCTATGGCAGGTGTGTAATGTGATAGGTACAGACACAAACGTGTGGAGTCCAGCAAACAGTATACACCGATAAGTAACAAACCAAAAAGCACAGGAAAACTGTAGAGAATGCCACCAAACACTCGAAAATTGCTATCTGTAAATGCAATTTACATTCAGAGTCCCAAAAATCTTAGTAATTAGGTATTTGTCTTCAGTGCTGATACCAAACAGAAAGAATCCAATGGAACAAGTCAAAATGCTTTAATTTGATAGACCACAGTTAAAAACAAGCGCTTTCGCCTGGTGTATCCCAGGCTTTATCAAGTTACAAATGTAGTATAGCCATCCCCTTTATTTATATCCTGGGATAGGCCAGTCAATCAATTAATTAACCATTTCAAGCCATAACAAGAAAAACATTTTGTAACTTCTAAGGGTGTCAAGGTGTGTATACCATATCAAATACATATGAATAAAAATAAAAACTTTTGTATACGTTGTATACTAATTAATGGATCATAAAAAATATATATATAACAAAATTCTGTATCAAAAATACTTGCATGTCACATTTGCTGTGTAATAGTTTAAAAACTCTAACACATAGAGTGTAAAATTGATTAGATAACCAGTGAGACATCATTCTATCAAAAAATACCAATAAATAAAAATCATTTAAAATTCATATAATAACCATGACTTAATCAATATGTTCCACATAATCTAACCAAAAAACATATATCCTTCCTGATCAGTGTTGTCACAGTGCATAAACTACCTAAATCTAGATGCTACTCAAGTTTTTACCCCAAAAGAATGGTGTCAACTCTGTCAAAAGACCAAAACGGAACTCGGTACTTATAAACCTATAACTGTTTACTTCTAATCTTTAGTACACTTTTAAGACTGACAGCATCATTAAGTCCTGGGAACCTGGTAGCATCCAATTGTAATTGCCACATCAATTCTCGATGCTCTAGGAAATTCTCCCAATCTCCCCCTCTAGGGTCAGAACTGACCCTCTCCAAAATGAAGAATTTTATCACCATGTTACTACACTTTGAAGTATGCCTAAAAAAGGCATTACTTTCCTTCTTCTTTTCTACCTCGTATGTATGTTCATAGATTCTTTTTCTAATAGTTCTAGTTGTCTTTCCTACATAAAAAGCGGAACATGTGATACACGTCCCCAGGTACACCACTCCAAATGAGTTACAGTTGAAATGTTCTCGTGCCCTCAATGTACGCCCTCTTGATGGAATATATATTTGTCCTTCGTTTAGTAAGTAAGGGCATTGTTTGCAAAACCCACACTTGAAGGAACCATTCCTTCTACATGCATTGTTACTATTATTAATCATATGGTTGTGACCAACCTGCTCAAATATATATTTTAAATTCCTATCACGTTTCCTAATAAACTGAATTTTTTCAGGGAGCCAAGGTTTGATGTCATTTTGGGACATAAGTATCGGCCAAAACATATTCATTGTGTGCTCAATGCATTCTGCATCCCCAGAATAAGTATAAACAAACCCTCTGGAAATTTCCTCATGCTCCTGTCTTTTATTGTTAGGTAATGGTAACCCCCGGCCTAATAAGGGTGGATAGTGTGTATCTCTCTTTGTTCTGATCTCATCAGCACATGAATTAATCAACCATATCGGATACCCCCTTTCCTCAAAAAGGGAAGATAGATTCTGGATTTCATTCTCAAATACATTCAGACTACTGCATATTCTTGATATTCGAATCATCTGTCCTCTGACTATTCCCCTCTTCATATAATGTGGATGGAAACTATCGTAATGCAAAAATGCATTCGAAAAAGTTTCTTTTCTAAAGATCTGAGATGTAAAAGTGTGGTGCTGCAAATCTTTTACCAAAGTGACATCAAGATAATTCAGGGAAAGCTCACTAAGCTTGTAGGTAAAGGCTAAAAAGTTGGTAGAAGAGTTTAAATGGTTAAAAAATGCCAAGAAACTATCCTTAGAGCCTTGCCATAATAAGCATACATCATCCAGGTATCGCTTGTAGTAAATGATGTTTTCTTTCCAAGCCGAAGCATGAATGAATTCAGACTCCCATTTATGCAGTACGATGTTGGCATAAGAGGAGGCACAAGGGGCACCCATTGCCACCCCCTTACACTGCCTAAAGAATTCCCCATTAAAAAAGATGTAATTGTTAGTCAAAATAATTTCCATGAATTCCACTATTAAGTTGACTGTGCTGTTGTTGTATCCTGATTTAGTGGCCAAAACTTCCGTGAACCATTCCATACCGATGTTATGGGGTATGCTAGGGAACAATTCAACGACATCGATGGTTATCATTAACAAATCAGGATGATATTTATCCAAAGGTATGCTAGCTAAAAATTCCCAGGAATCTTTACAGATATGTGGTAACAGAGAAACAACATTTTTCAGCCAAAATTCAACAAATTTACTCAAAGGTTCAGTGATTCCACCTGCTCCTGAAACCACAGGGCGGAATTTTAAGGGTGCTAACCCTTTATGAACCTTTGGTATTCCAAAAATAATGGGGATTCTGGGATTAGGGACCTGGAGATAATTAAATAACTTCTCATTGATGCAACCTTGCAATAAATGGTCTTTCAACATATAATTAATCTTAGCATAAGCCACATTAACTTCATTCTTTGATACTTGTTCATAAGTATTATAATCTTGTAATATATCTTGAATACAATTCTCATAATCGAACTGTTGCATCAAAACCACCCCACCACCCTTATCTGCTTTCATAACTCGAGTCTTGTTATCTTTCAGGATATTCACTACTTCTTCCAAATTCCTATCAAAATTGACCATCCTAGAATTGAGTGATATTCCACAATTCCTTCTAAGTTCTTTTTCCACTAATTCCTCATAAATTCTCAGACTCGGATGAGTGGGTGGGTTAAAGGTACTACTTCTATGTAAAGAACTGTCAGTAACATTCTGCCCTTTAAAATAAATAGACAAATTTAAATTTCTAATAAATAGCTTCAGTTCCACTAATAATTTAGATAAGTTAGATGATTTTGCAGGGACAAATTGAAAACCTTTGACAAACAAGTCAAAAAAATCTGAGGTGATATCTAAACAAGTGAAATTGTAAAGGTTCAGGTTGTTACTAGTTACCACCTTACAGTTGTTACTAACATCTATACTCCCTCCATAAGGGGAGTGATCACCCATAGAAATGTTATGTGCTCCCTCCCCCGAGTTGTCCATTGCCAAATCTGTATGTCTTTGAATGTAATCATGCTCAAATTCTAGCAAACTCGGGGTATCAGGTTGTTGATTTATATCATTACATAATTCACCAAAAAACATCATTGTCTGCGTCCTCTCCCCCAATTCTGTTGGTAGGGTGCCTGATTCCTCCCCATCGGTCTGCCCTGGGGAAACTGAAAAAAATGAGGGGAGCTGTTACCACCCTTTTGGGCCAGCCGCTCACTTCTCCTAGGAGGGTCCATATCGGGGGTGCTGGTGTTGTTGTCATATCTTCCAATATTGTCTACATTAACATTGTTTAATGTATTTGAATTGTGGCTCATAGGTGAAGGATATGCCTTACCATCCCTGTATTCCTGAAGGTCCCTTTCCAACTTCCTAGTTTTCCTTTCCAAAACTTTTAGACAATGCTGATCTACCTCTAGAAACACATCATCATACTTCTTTTTGTAACCTAGGAAGTTCTTGTGTTTGACAATGGTATCATTTAATTCAGTTAATTCATTTAAAATGCTGTTAGCCTTGTTCTGATAATCATTAATCATGAGTTCTAACATTTCAAGACCAGTTCGATTAAACAATTCAACAAGTTGTGCATGCAGTTCTGAGCCAAGCTTGGGCCCATTAGGAAATTTATACACCCGTAAACCTTTTGGTACTCTTTGCACCTTAAGACATTCAGATAAATAGTTAATCTCCAATTGTGTATTTTTGTATATGTAAAGTTTCTTGTTGAACTCATCAAAATTAGAGTCCAGCTTATTAAAACTGGTGGTTACAGTACCTTGCTTAAAGCTCGGTTGGAACTCAGTCCAAGCTTTAAAATTAAAAGTTCCTCCATTGGTGTTAAAAGGAGCGGTAGTTTTATTACGTTCCCTCTCCTTGTTAGTGTTCACCGTAGCTGCTGTTGTAGATACAAAACCCTGATTACTTCCAGCGTGCTCGCTCCTGAATATTGTCCATGCCCCTGTTAAGTAACGCCTCATGCTGTTGATTTCCCGGAATCGCTGTGCTCCGGACATCGCTGTTGTTACTCATAGCATTGCTGATTTGAGTTAATAGCTGTAAAACGCGGTTAAACTCCTTCCGTGTTACCGGTGCCTCTTCGGGCTCGTCACGCAGCAACGCTGGTGTCTGCAAACAGTCCACAGTATCCGGTACTACTGCCATGAACAAACTAAATAAACGGAACTGCCAGGAAACAAGTAACAAACCAAAAAGCACAGGAAAACTGTAGAGAATGCCACCAAACACTCGAAAATTGCTATCCGTAAATGCAATTTACATTCAGAGTCCCAAAAATCTTAGTAATTAGGTATTTGTCTTCAGTGCTGATACCAAACAGAAAGAATCCAATGGAACAAGTCAAAATGCTTTAATTTGATAGACCACAGTTAAAAACAAGCGCTTTCGCCTGGTGTATCCCAGGCTTTATCAAGTTACAAATGTAGTATAGCCATCCCCTTTATTTATATCCTGGGATAGGCCAGTCAATCAATTAATTAACCATTTCAAGCCATAACAAGAAAAACATTTTGTAACTTCTAAGGGTGTCAAGGTGTGTATACCATATCAAATACATATGAATAAAAATAAAAACTTTTGTATACGTTGTATACTAATTAATGGATCATAAAAAATATATATATAACAAAATTCTGTATCAAAAATACTTGCATGTCACATTTGCTGTGTAATAGTTTAAAAACTCTAACACATAGAGTGTAAAATTGATTAGATAACCAGTGAGACATCATTCTATCAAAAAATACCAATAAATAAAAATCATTTAAAATTCATATAATAACCATGATGTCTGCAGGCCGACACATACACCCGGCCTGTATGAAAATCAGAACTTCACTGTTTTGCCTAGATAAAAGCTTATTCTTGTAATGTTTACTTACTTATTCTGTTTCTATAACATATAGGTGGTTCAGATACAGAATAACTGTTTTATGCAACTATTACATAAACTATAGGAAATAGGTATGTCCTAAAATCTCAGGACATTTGCCATGTTTACAGATATTTTGCAGGACACAACTGCCCAAAGAGGGACTGTCCTTCGCAAAGTGGGACAGCTGGTAACCCTAACCTATGGCAGGTGTGTAATGTGATAGGTACAGACACAAACGTGTGGAGTCCAGCAAACAGTATACACCGATAAGTACACAATGAAAGTGCCTGTCACTTTCCCTGTCAGATATATCTCTCTCTCTC